>NC_045445.1:3478588-3532205 GCF_002776525.5 Piliocolobus tephrosceles | reverse complement strand
AAAAAAAAAAAAAAAAAAAAAAAAAAAAAGCAGGGGTTGCAATCCTGGTCTCTGACAAAACAGACTTTAAACCAACAAAGATCAAAAGAGACAAAGAAGGCTATTACATAACGGCAAAGGGGTCAATTCAACAAGAAGAGCTAACTATCCTAAATATACACACACCCAACACAGGAGCACCCAGATTCATAAAACAAGTCCTTAGAGACCTACAAAGAGACTTAGACTCCACACAATAATAATGGGAGACTTTAACACCCCACTGTCAATATTAGACAGATCAATGAGACAGAAGGTTAACAAGGATATCCAGGACTTGAACTCAGCTCTGCAGCAAGCAGACCTAATAAACATCTACAGAACTCTCCACCCCAAATCAACAGACTATACATTCTTCTTAGCATCACATCACACTTATTCTAAAATTGACCACATAAGTGGAAGTAAAGCACTCCTCAGCAAATGTAAAATAACAGAAATCACAACAAACTGTCTCTCAGATGACAGTGCAATCAAATTAGAACTCAGGATTAAGAAACTCAATCAAAACTGCACAACTACATGGAAACTGAACAACCTGCTCCTGAATGACTACTGGGTAAACAACGAAATGAAGGCAGAAATAAAGACGTTCTTTGAAACCAATGAAAATAAAGACACAACGTACCAGAATCTCTGAAACACATTTAAAGAAGTGTGTAGAAGGAAATTTATAGCACTAAATGCCCACAAGAAAGCAGGAAAGATCTAAAATCGACACCCTAACTTCACAATTAAAAGAACTAGAGAAGCAAGAGCAAACACATTCAAAAGCTAGCAGAAGGCAAGAAATAACTAAGATCAGAGCAGAACTGAAGGAGATAGAGACACAAAAAACTCTTCAAAAAATCAATGAATCCAGGAGCTGGTTTTTTCAAAAAGATCAGCAAAATTGATAGACCGCTAGCAAGAATAGTAAAGAAGAAAAGAGAGAAGAATCAGATAGCTGCAATAAAAAATGATAAAAAAGGGATATCACCACTGATTCCACAGAAATACAAACTACCATCAGAGAATACTATAAACACCTCTATGCAAATAAACTAGAAAATCTAGAAGACATGGATAAATTCCTGGACACATACATCCTCCCAAGACTAAACCAGGAAGAAGTTGAATCCCTGAATAGACCAATAACAGGCTCTGAAATTCAGGCAATAATTAATAGCCTACCAACCAAAAAAAGTCCAGGACCAGATGGATTCACAGCCAAATTCTACCAGAGGTACAGAGAGGAGCTGGTACCATTCCTTCTGAAGCTAGTCTGATCAATGGAAAAAGAGGGAATCTTCCCTAACTCATTTTATGAGGCCAGCATCTTCCTGATACCAAAGCCTGGAAGAGACACAACAAAAAAAGAGAATTTTAGACCAGTATCCCTGATGAACATCGATGCAGAAATCCTCAATAAAAAACTAGCAAACCAAATCCACCAGCACATCAAAAAGCCTATCCACCATGATCAAGTGGGCTTCATTCCTGGGATGCAAGGCTGGTTCAACATATGCAAATCAATAAACATAATCCATCACATAAGCAGAACCAATGACAAAAAGCCATATGATTATCTCAATAGATGCAGAAAAGGCCTTTGACAAAATTCAACTGCGCTTCATACTAAAAACTCTCAATAAACTAGCTATTGATGGAAAGTATCTCAAAATAATAAGAGCTATTTATGACAAACTCACAGCCAATATCATACTGAATGGGCAAAAACTGGGAGCATTCCCTTTGAAAACTGGCACAAAACAAGGATGCCCTCTCTCACCACTCGTATTTAACATCGTGTTGGAAGTTTTGGCCAGGGCAATCAGGCAAGAGAAAGAAAGGGTATGCAATTAGGAAAAGAAGTCAAATTGTCCCTGTTTGCAGATGACATATTTGTGTGTTTAGAAAATCCCATTGTCTCAGCCCAAAATCACCTTAAGCTGATAAGCAACTTCAGCAAAGTCTCAGGATACAAAATCAATGTGCAAAAATCACAAGCATTCTTATACACCAGTAACAGACAAACAGAGAGCCAAATCATGAGTGAACTCCCATTCACAATTGCTACAAAGAGAATGAAATACCTAGGAATCCAACTTACAATGGATGTGAAGGACCTCTTCAGGGAGAACTACAAACCACTGCTCAACAAAATAAAAGAAGACAAAAACAAATGGAAGAATATTCCATGCTCATGGATAGGAAGAATCAATATTGTGAAAATGGTCAAATTGCCCAAGGTAATTTATAGATTCAATGCCATTTCATCTACAGTCATTGGTAGAAAGTCAGCTACCAATGACTTTCTTCATAGAATTAGAAAAAACTACTTTAAAGTTCATATGGAACCAAAAAAGAGCCCACATAGCCAAGACAATCCTAAGCAAAAAGAACAAAGCTGGAGGCATCATGCTACCTCACTTCAAACTATACAACAAGGGTACAGTAACCAAAACAGAATGGTACTAGTACCAAAACCGATATATAGACCAATGGAACAGAACAGAGCCCTCAGATGTAACACTGCACATCTACAACTATCTGATCTTTAACAAACCTGACAAAAACAAGAAACGGGGAAAGGATTCCCTATTTAATAAATGATGCTGAGAAAACTGGCTAGCCATATGTAGAAAGCTGAAACTGGATTCCTTCCTTACACCTTATACAAAAATTAATTCAAGATGGATTAAAGACTTAAATGTTAGGCTTAAAATCATAAAAACCCTAGAAGAAAACCTAGGCAATACCATTCAGGACATAGGCATGGGCAAAGACATCATGTCTAAAACACCAAAAGCAATGGCAACAAAAGCCAAAATAGACAAATGGAATTTAATTAAACTGAAGAGCTTCTGCATGGCAAAAGAAACTACCATCAGAGTGAAGAGGCAACCTACAGAATGGGAGAAAATTTTTGCAATCTACCCATCTGACAAAGGGTTAATATCCAGAATCTACAAAGAGCTCAAACAAATTTACAAGAAAAAAACAAACAACCCCATCAAAAAGTGGGCCAAGGATATGACCAGACACTTTTCAAAAGAAGACATCTATGAAGCCAACAGACACATGAAAAAATGCTCATCTTCACAGGTCATCAGAGAAATACAAATCAAAACCACAATGAGGTACCATCTCATGCCAGTTAGAATGGCAATCATTAAAAAGTCAGGAAACAACAGGTGCTGGAGAGGATGTGGAGAAATAGGAACACTTTTACACTGTTGATGGGACTGTAAATTAGTTCAACCATTGTGGAAGACAGTGTGGTGATTCCTCAAGGATTTGGAACTAGAAATACCATTTGACTCAGCCATCCCACTACTGCGTATATACCCAAAGGATTATAAATGGTGCTGCTATAAAGACACATACACACATATGTTTATTGCGGCACTATTCACAATAGCAAAGACGTGGAACCAACCCAAATGACCATCAATGATAGACTAGATTAAGAAAATGTGGCACATATACACCATGGAATACTATGCAGCCATAAAAAAGGATGAGTTCGTGTCCTTTGTAGGGGCATGGATGAAGCTGGAAACCATCTTTCTGAGCAAACTATCACAAGGACAGAAAACCAAACACCACATGTTCTCACTCGTAGGTGGAAATTGAGCAATGAGAACACTTGGATACAGGGTGGGGAACATCACACACATGTCATGGGGCAGGGGGAGGGGGGAGGGATAGCATTAGGAGATATACCTAATGTAAATGACGAGTTAATGGGTGCAGCACACCAACATGGCACATGTATACATATGTAACAAACCTGCACGTTGTGCACATGTACCCTAGAACTTAAAGTATAATGAAAATAAAAATAAAAAAAACAGAAAACAATATGAAAGATCAATGAAATGAAAAGTCATTTTTTTGTATTCTAACATTGTTAAGACCTTCCTATTTTTACCTTACCAATGATTTTAAAGCCAGCTTTTTTATTAAAGATGACTTAAGTCACATAAACTTGAAAAAAAAGAAAAAGAAAAGTCATTTTTTAAAAAAAGATAAGCAAATTGACCAACCTTTGATTAGACTGAGAAAAAAGAGAGAAGGCCCAAATGAATAAAATCAAAGATGAAAATGGAGACATTACGACTCATACCTCAGAAATTCACAGTATCATTAGAGACTACTATGAGCAACCATATGCCAATAAATTGGAAAACCCAGAAGAAAAGGATAAATTCCTAGACACGTACAACCTGCCAAGATGGAAACATGATGAAATCCAAAACCTGAATAGACCAACAGCAAGTAATGAGATCAAAGCCCTAATAAAAGTCCTCCAGCAAAAAACACCTGAGACCTGATGGTTTCACTGCTGGATTCTACCAGTTTTGTTTGCAACTTTTATTTTAGAATCAGGGGGTACATGTGCAGGTTTGTTACATAGGTACATTGTGTGGTGGTGAGGTTTGGAATATGAATGAATCCGTCCCCCACGTCGTAAGCATAGTACCCAACATGGAGGTTTTTCTCAACCCTTATCCACCTCCCTTCCTCCCCTTCTTGCATTCTCCAGTATCTATTGTTCTCATGTTTATGATCTTTTGTACCTAATATTCAGCTCCCACTTATAAGTGAGAAGATGTGTTATTTGGTTTTATTTCTGTGTTAGTTCGCTTAGGATAATGGTTTCCAGCTACATACATATTGCTGCAAAGGATATCATTTCATTCTTTTTAATGGCTATGTAGTATTCCACAGTGTATACATACCACATTGTATTTACTCAGTCCACTGTTGACAGGCAGCTGGGTTGATTCTATGTCTTTGCAACTGTGAATACTACTGCAGTGAACATACAGGCGCATATGTCTTTTTGGTAGAACAATTTATTTTACTTTGGGTATATACCCATTAGTGGGATTGCTGAGTCGAATGGTAATTCAACTCTGAGTGCTTTGAGAAGTCTTTAAACTCCTTTCCACAGTGGGTGAACTAATTTGCATTCCCAACAGCAGTGTATAAGTGTTCCTTTTTCTTGACAGCCTCACTAGCATCTGTTGTTTTTTGACTTATTTATAACAGCCATTATGACTGGTGTGAGATGGTATGTCTTGTTGTGGTTTTGATTTGCATTTCTCTGATGATTGGTGATGACAAGCATTTTTTTCATGTTTCTTGGCCACTTGTATGTCTTCTTTTAAGAAGTGTGTCTGTTCGTGTCCTATGACCATTTTTTTTTTTTTTTTTTTTTTCTTGAGACGGAGTCTTGCTCTGTCACCCCAGGCTGGACTACGGTGACTCAATCTTGGCTCACTGCAACCTCTGCCTCCTGGGCTCAAGCAATTCTTCTGCCTCAGCCTCCTGAGTAGCTGGGACTACAGGTGCCCACCACCACATCCAGCTAATTTTTGTATTTTTAGTAGAGACAGGGTTTTGCCAAGTTGGCCAGGCTAGTCTTGAACTCCTGACCTCAGGTGATCTACCCATCTCAGCCTCCCAAAGTGCTGGGATTACAGGTGTGAGCCACTGTACCTGGCCCTTTGTCTACTTTTTAATGGGGTTGTTTGCTTTGTTGTTTGTTGATTTAAGTTCCTTATAAATGTTGGATATTAGACATTTATTAGATGCATAGCTTGTGAATATTTTCTCTTATTTTATAGGTGGTCTGTTACTCCCTTGGCAATTTCTTTTGCTGTGCAGAAGCGCTTTAGTTTAATTAGGTTTCATTTGTCAATTTTTGTTTTGTTGCATTTGCTTTTGAGGACTTAGCCATAAATTCTTTTCCAAGGCTGACATTAGGAAGGGAGTTTCCTAGGTTTTCTTTTAGGATTTTTATAGTTTGAGGTCTTACATTAATTCAAGATGGAGTAAAGGCTTAATCCATCTTGAGTTAATATTTATATATGGTGATAGGTAGAAGTCAAGTTTCATAGGACCATTTATTGCATAGAGAGTCTTTTCCCAATTTCTTATGTCTGTTGGCTTTGTCGAAGATCGGGTGGTTGTAGGTGTGCAGCTTTATTGCTGGTTTCTCTATTTTCTTTTTCTGTTTTCTTCTGCTGGTCTACATGTCTGTTTTTGTACCAGTACCATGCTGTTTGTGTTACTTTGTAGCCTTGTAGTATAGTTTAAAGTTAGGTGAAGTGATGCCTCTGGATTTTTTTTTTTTTTTTTTTTTTTTTTTTTTTTGGTTTTTTTTAAATTTTGGGGATGTTTTGCTTTTGGTTTTTTTTTTTTTTTTTTTTTTTTTTCTTCTTAGGATTGCTTTGGCTATTTGGGTTCTTTTGTGTTCCACAGGAATTTTAGAATAATTTGTTCTTATTCTTAGAAAAATGACATTGGTAGTTTGATAGGAATAGCATTGAATCTGTAAATTGCTTTGGCAATATGTCCATTTAAATGATGTTGATTCTTCCAATCCATGAGCGTGAGATGTTTTTCCATTTATTTGTGTTATGTCTGATTTCTTTATGCAATGTTTTGTAATTCTCCTTGTGGATCTCTTTCACCTCCTTGGTTAGCTATATTCTTAAGTATGTTATTTTTTTTGTGGCTATTATAAATGGGATTGCCTTCTTGATTTGGCTCTCAGCTTGGACATTATTGATTTATAGAAATCTAATGATTTTTTACACCGAAGTCATTTATCAGCTCTAGGAGCCTTGTGGCAGAGTCTTTAGGGTTTTCTAGGTATATCATATACCTAGATTGGTGAATCATTGATGATCATTGATAAATCATATCATCAATGAAGAGAGATTGCTTGACTTCTTCATTTCCTATTTGTATGTTTTTTGTTTCCTTCTCTTGCCTGGTTGCCCTGGCTAGGACTTCAGTACTATGTTGAATAGGAGTGGTGAGTATGAGCATTCTCGTCTTGTTCCAGTTCTCAAGGGGAAAGCTTCCAGTTTTTGACCACTCAGTATGATGTTGGCTGTGGGTTTCTCATAGATGGGTCTTATTATTTTGATGTATGTTCCTTCAGTGCCTCATTTGTTGAGGGTTTTTGCATGAAGGGATGTTAAATTCTATCAAAAGTTTTTTCTGATCTATTGAGATGATCATATGGTTTTTATTTTTAGTTCTGTTTATGTGGTGAATCACATTTATTGATTTGCATATGTTGAATCAACCTTGCATCCCAGGAATAATGCCTGCTTGATCATGGTGAATTACCTTTTTGATGTGTTGCTGGGTTTGGTTTGCTAGTATTTAGTTGAGGATTTTTGCATCTGTGTTCATCAGTGATATTGCTCTGAAGTTTTCTTTTTTTTTTCATTGTGCCTCTGCCAGCTTTTTCCACCAAACGTTAAAGGAGAACTAATACCAATCCTACTCAAACTATTCCAAAAATTAAAGTAAGAGGGAATATTTTCATACTCATTCTATGAGGCCAGTATTACCCTGATACTAAAACCAAACAAATATAAAAAAAGAGAAAACTACAGGCCAATATATCTGATGAACATTAATGGAAAAACCTTTGACAAAATACTAGCAAACTGAATTTGTTAACTTACTAAAAAAATGTATTCATTATGGCCAAGCAGGGTTCATCCCAAGGATGCAAGGATGATAAAACTTATGCAAATCAATCAATACAATATATCAGCAGAGTGAAGGACAAAATCCATATGATTATTTCAATTGATGCTGAAAAAGCATTCAATAAATTCAACATCGCTGCATAATAAAACCCTAAAAAACCTGGGCATAGAAGGAAGAAACATACCTCAACACAATAAAAGTTAGTTTTTGAACTTTACAAGTTGATTCTGAATTTCTTCTTAATGTAATTATAAATAAGACACATTTGATAAAGAAGAATAATAAGAGAGGACATATCTACTAAAGTCTCATTAATGAAAACAATGTGGAACCAGCACAGAAGGAGTTTAGTCAGTCAATGGAACAGAATAAGCATTTTAGAAACAAACACATATGTCTGTCTATGAAGGTACTATTTAATAAGGTTGGTATTTCAAGTCAGTGGGACAAGTAAGTAGTATTCAACAAATAGAATGCAGGGACTATTAACTATCTATATAGAAGAAAACATATACAGATACCCAGTTCATTCATTATATTAAAAAAATCAGGTTACTTAAAGATCTAAATATAAAAACTATGGAGTTCTGGGAGAAGGTACAAAAGAATTATTTCCCTGAGGTAAAATGCCTGAACTCAGAAGCCATAAAGTAAAATATTGACAATATGACTACATAGAAGATTTAAAGCGATATGGTAACCATCTGACAAGGGATTCATTACCAGAATATCTAAGGAGCTCAAACCATTCATTAAGGAAAAAATAATCCAATTTGAAAATGGGCAAGAGATCTAAATAGACATTTCTCTAAAGAAGACATACAAATAGCAAATGAGTATGTGAAAACGTGCTCAACATAACTGATCATCAGAGAAATGCAAATGAAAACGGCAATGAGATATCATTTCACCCCAGCTAAAATGGTTTCCATCTAAAATACCTGCAATAATGAATGCTAGCTAAAATGTGGAGAAAGGAGACCCCTTGTACACTGTTGGTGGGAATGTAAATTAGTACAGCTACCATAGAGTATCCTCCATGTACATAGGATCCTCCAGTACTGAGGGTCCTTAAAACACTAGAACTAGAACTACCATATGATTCAGCAATGCCACTGCCAGATATACACCCAAAGAAAAGAAATCAGTATATCAAACATTTATCTGCACTCCCATGTTTATTGCAGCACTATTCACAATAGCCAAAATTTGGAATCAACCTAAATGTACATCAGTAGACAAATGGATAAAAAAAAAAATGTGGTGCATATGCACAATGGAGCACTATTCAGCCATAAAAAGAACAAGATTATGCCATTTGTAACAACATGAATGAAAATGAAGGACATAATGTTAAGTGAAATAAGCCAGACACAGAAAGACAAACTTCACATGTTCTTACTCATTTGTGGGATCTAAAAATTAAAAAAATTGAACTCATGGAGACAGTAGAATGATGGATAACAGAGGGTTGGAAGGGCAATGTGGTAAGGGTGATGGGGATGGTTAATGGGTACAAAATATAGTAAGATACAATGAATGAGATCTAGTATTTGATAGTACAATAGGGTGACTATGGTCAACAATAATTTGTTGTACATTTTAGAATAACTGAGGGAGTACTATTGGAACATTTTCCATGTTGAGTTGTTTGAGGTCTATATACATTCTGGTTATTAATCCTTCATCAGATGGGTAATTTGCAAATGTTTTCTCCCTTTCTGTGATTTGTCTCTACACTTTGTTGATTGTCTCCTCTTCTGTGCAGAAGCTTTTTGGCTTGATGTGATCCCATTTGTCCATTTTTGCTTTGGTTGCCTGTGCTTGTGGACTATTGCTCAGAAAATTTTTATCCAGACCAATGTCCTGAAGATTTTCCCCAATGTTTTCTTGTAGTAGTTTCAGAGTTTAAGGTCTTAGATTTAAGTCTTTGATCCATTTTGATTTGATTTTTGTATATAGTAAGAGACAGGGTCTAGTTTCACTCTTCTGCATATGGATATCCAGTTTTCTCAGCACAATTTATTGAAGAAACTATCCTTTCCCCAATGCATGTCCTTGGCAGCTTTATTGAATGTTCATAACACAAAGAAATGATGAATTTTTGAGCTGACAGCTACCCCATTTACCCTGACTATTACACATTATATACTGTATCAAAACATCTCATGTACCCCGTAAACATGTGCACCTACTGTGTATCCATGAAAATTAAAAAAATAAATTACAAGACATAGACTGTCAGAGTGGATTATAAAAACAAGACAGAACTATGAGTTACCTATAAGAAATCCACATTAAATATAAAGACACAGTTAGATTTAAAGATTTAAAGTAAAGGGATGGAAAAAGGTAGTTCATGCTAACACTAATCAAGAGAAAACTGTAGTAGCTATATTAATTTCAGATAAAGCACACCTCAGAACAATGGAAATAATCAGGGATATAGAGGGCATTACATGATGATAAAGGGTTCAATTCTCCAAGAATAAATGACAATTCTTAAGAGCAATTCTTAAGGTGTTTTCCCCTATCAACCAAGTGTCAAAATATATGAGGCAAAAAACTGATAGAACTGCAAGGAGAAATAGACAAATCCACAAATAAAGTTGGAGGCTTCCATACCCCTTATCAGCATTTGAACAGACCTAACAGGTGGCAAGTCAGTAAGAACACTGTTGAACTGAACAGTATTATCAATCAACTGTGTATAATTAACATTTATGTAATACTTCATCCAATAAATTCAGAGTATAGATTGTTCTGAAGCTCACATTCATCAGGATAGATTACATTCTGATGAAAAATAAATACACCTTAACAAATTTGAAGGAATAGAAATCATATAAAGTGTCTTCTTAGACTAACATGGAATTAAACTAGAGCTAGAAATCAATGACAGAGAAACAGCTAGAACCGCCCCCCAGCCCCCCAAATATTAGCAGGTTCTAAGGATTGAGGAAAAAAAGAGAATTTATCCAAATAACTAGACATTAAATGACTCACTTCTAAACAGCTCATGGGCCAAGAAATCACAAGAGAAATTCAAAAAATATTTTGAATTAAATAAAAATGAAAATACAATTACCAAAATTTGTGAGGTACAGCAAAAGTAGTGCTTAGGAGGAAATTTACAGCATTGAATGCATATATGAGGAAAGAAAATCTAAAATCAATCATCTAAGCTTCCACCTTGGAAAACTAGAGAAAGGGCTGGGTGTGGTGGCTCACGCCTCTAGTCCCAGCGCTTTGGGAGGCAGAAATGGGTGGATCACTTGAGGTCAGGAGTTCGAGACCAGCCTGGCCAACATGGTGAGAC
This sequence comes from Piliocolobus tephrosceles, assembly GCF_002776525.5. Lineage (NCBI taxonomy): Eukaryota > Metazoa > Chordata > Mammalia > Primates > Cercopithecidae > Piliocolobus > Piliocolobus tephrosceles. Next base: position 3,521,341 of record NC_045445.1, on the reverse strand, counting down.
CCTGTCTCTACTAAAAAAATACAAAAAATAGCCAGACATTGTGGTGCGTGCCTGTAATCCCAACTGCTTAGGAGGCTGAGGCAGGAGAATCGCTTGAACTTGGGAGGCGGAGGTTGCAACGAGCTGAGATAGTACCATTGCATTCCAGCCTGGGCAGAGTGAGACTACGCCTCAAAACAAACAAAAACAACAGAACCCCCCCCCCAAAAAAAAAAACCCACAAACCTAGCAAAGTCAGGAGCTTGCTTGAGCCCAGAAGTTGGAGGTTACAGTGAGCTATGATAAGCCAGTGCACTCCAGCCTGGGTGACAGGGCAAGATCTCATCTCTCAAAAAAATGAAATGAAATGAAATAAAGTAAACTTAGAAAAAGAAGATAAATAGGGCCGGGTGCGGTGGCTGACGTCTGTAATCCCAGCACTTTGGGAGGCCAAGGTGGGCGAATCACGAGGTCAGGAGATTGAGACCATCCTGGCCAATATGGTGAAACCCAGTCCCTACTAACACACAAAAAATTAGCCGGGCGTCGTGGCGCGCGCCTGTACTCCCAGCTACTCCGGAGGCTGAGACAAGCGAATTGCTTGAATCCGGGAGGCGGAGGTTGCAGTGAGCCGAGATGGCGCCACTGCACTCCGTGCAGCCTGGGCGACAGAGTAAGGCTCCGTCTCAAAAAAAAAAAAAAAAAAAAAAAAAAAAAAAAAAAAAAAAAAAAAAAAGATAAATATAAGCCTAAAACAAGCAAAAAATAAATGAATAAAAGATTGAGCAGAAATCAATGACACTGAAGACAGGAAATTGATAGGGAAAATAAATGTTTAAAAACCCAGTCAAGAGAAACTGTTCTGAGAAAGGGTAGACATTGGAATTACTTGACAAAGACTTTAAGTCAGCTATTTTAAATACATTGAAACAACTAAAGGGAAACAATGTCTACAGAACTAAACAAAGCATGAAAAGGATGCCTCGCCAAAATGAGAATATCAATAAAGAAATACAATTACAAAAAAGAAACAAACAGAAATTCTGAGGTAAAAAATATGACTGAAATGAAAAATTCACTAGAGGGGGCTCCACAGATTTGAGTAGGCAGAAGATAAAAACAGCAAACTTGAAAATAGATAAATTGACATTATCTAGTGTGAGGAACAGAGAAAAAATTTATTTTTAAATTAACAGAGGCTTAGGGACCTGTGGGATACCATCAAGAATATTAACATAATGGGAGTTATAGAAAGAGAGGAGAGAGAGAGAATGGGGCATGTCTTGGTTTATTTGTGCTACTGTAACAGAACACTAGAGACTGGGTAATATATAAAGAACAGAAATGTATTTCTTACAGTCCTGGAGGCGAGGAAATCCAAGATCAAGGTGCTGGCAGGTTCGGTTTTCTGGTGAGGGCTGCTCTCTGCTTCCAAGATGGTGAACTTATTGCTGCACCCTTCAGAGGGGAAGAACGCTGTGTCCTCACATGGCAGATGGGAGAAGGGCAAAAGGAACAAAAGGGCCAAAAGGTGCATGAAGCTTTTTTTTTTATAAAGGCCTTAATCCCAGTTACGAAGGAGGAGCCCTCATGGCCTAATCCCCTCTTAAAGGCCCCATCTCTTAACACTATGATGTTGACAACACCTGAATTTTGGAGGGGACATATTCAAACCATAGCAGGGCAGTAAGACTATTTGAAGAAACAATGGCCCAGACCTCCCAAATTAGATGAAAAGCATTGATCTGCATATCTAAGAAGCTAAATGACCTCTAAGTAGGAGAAACCCAAAGAGATCTACACCTTGACACACGATACTCAAACTGTCAGAAGACAAAGAAAGAATATTGCAAGCTTCAAGAGGAAAACAATGCATCTCATACAAGTCATTCTCAATAAGATTGACAGCCTATTTCATATAAGAAGCCATAAAGACAAGAAGCAGTGGGATAACGTATAGTAGTCCCCCCTTATCCATGGTTTTACTCTCCTCAGTTTCAGTCACCCACAGTCAACTTTAATTCAAAAACAGGTAATATAGTACAATAAGCTGTTTTGAGAGAGAGAGAAAAAGACCACATTTGCATAACTTTTACACAGCATATTGTTATAATTGTTCATTTTATTGTTGTTGTTAATCTCTTACTATGACTAATTTATTTTAAAAAATTTTACTTTAAGTTCGGGGATACAGGTGGAGAATGTACAGATTCATTACATATGTATATGTGTGCCGTGGTGGTTTGCTGCACCTATCAACCTATCATCTAGATTTTAAGCCCTGCATGCATTAGCTGTTTGTCCTGATGCTCTCTCTCCCTCCCCACCCCCCTGACAGGCCCCGGTGTGTGATGTTCCCCTCCCTGTGTCCAGGTGTTCTCATTGTTCAACTCCCACTTATGAGTGAGAACATGCGGTGTTTGGTTTTCTGTTCCTGTGTTACTTTGCTGAGGATGATGGATTCCAGCTTCATCCATGTCCTTGCAAAGGACATGATCTCATTCCTTTTTATGGCTGTATAGTATTCCATGTTGTATATGTACCACATTTTCTTTATCCAGTCTATCATTGATGAGCATTTGAGTAGTTTCCATGTCTTTGCTATTGTAAATAGTGCTGCAATGAACATATGTGTGCGTGTATCTTTACAGTAGAATGATTTATATTCCTTTGGGTATATACCCAGTTGTGAGATTGCTGGGTCAAATGGTATTTCTGGTTCTAGGTCCTTGAGGAATCACCACACTGTCTTTCACAATGGTTGAACTAATTTACATTCCCATCAACAGTGTAAAAGCATGCCTATTTCCCCACAGCCTCACCAGCATCTGTCGTTCCTTGACTTTTTAATAATTGTTATTCTAATTGTCACTATGCCTAATTCATAAATTAAACTTCACCATAGGTATGTATGTATAGAAGAAACTATACATAAGGTTTGTTACTATCCAGAGTTTCAGGCTGGGGGTCTTGGACTGCATCCCTTGCAGATAAAGGGGAACTACTGTATTCAACTGCTAAAAGAAAAAGGCTGTTCAAGCAAGAAACTTATATGCCGCAAAACTACTTTAAAAAGTGAATTCCTAATGGTATATGATGTTGAGCATCTTTTAATATGTTTATTTTGCTATCTGTACCTCCTCTTTGATGAGGCGTCTGTTCAAATATATGGCCCATTTTTAAATTGGTTTGTATGTTTTCTTGTTGTTGAGTTTTGAGTTCTTTGTACATTTTGGATACAGACCTTAATTGGATATATGTTTTGCAAATATTTTCTCCTAGTCTGTAGTTTGTCTTTTCATTTGCTTAACAGAGTAGAAGTTTTGAATTTAATGGAGTTTAATTTATCATTTTTTTCTTTTACAGATTGACCTTTTGTTAAAGTTATTACCAAACTCAAGGTCACCCAGATTTTCTCCTTTGTTATCTTCTAGAAGTTTTATAGCCTTGCATTTTACATTTAACACTACAGTCTATTTTAATTATATCTATTTAATTTGGGGAAAAGGTGTAAATTCTGTCTCTAGATTCTTGTGGGGCTTTTTGTTTATTTGTTTTTGGACTTTTAAAAATCTTTTTACATGTGGTTGTACAGTTGTTTCAGCATCATTTGCAAAAAAGAATACTTTTTTCCATTGAATTACCTTTGTTCCTTTGGCAAAAATAAGTTGACTGTATTTATGTGGAACTCTTTCTGGGCTCTCCATTCTCTTTCATTAATTTATTTGTCTGTTCTTTCATCAATACCACACTACCTTGATCACTGTAGCTTTATGGTATGTCTTGAAGTGAGATAGGGTAAATCTTCTGACTTTGTTCTTCTTCTTGGATCTTTCCTAAGCATGTACACAATCATGGGCATGTGCACAGCCTTCAGCATATGTGAGGTCTTCCAGATTTCCAGGAACATTTTGGAGCTTTTTAAAGCCCTCTATGGTCATCTCATTCCCCAGTTTTTCCTCTCAAGTTTTTTGGTCAGCTTCTTATTAATCCCAACTGATAATGCAGCCTCGAGCAGTTCCAATATTCATTGCCAATGATTGTTTACGACAAATGCCCTGGGGATAAGCCTATTAACACAGCGTAAGCTCTGAGTCAGCTCAAAGAATGACAACTCCTGAGCATGGAACTTTTCTGCAAGTTATCAGACAATCAGAATCGCTGACAATTGAAATTTCTCTGGGGATGGGACCTTTGGATGCTTGTAAACCTCTGTGCCCTTTCTAGTGGCTACTAGGCTACTGATTTTCACAACTACTATCATTGGGACACTGTTGGTTTTTAAGGTTACTATGGGACTAAGGGAGAGGAACGGAAGTAGGGCAAGTTAAAGCGCCATGAAACTCACTGTTCTTACCAAGATGCAGTGATTTTTTTCTTGAATAAACGCTCTGTGGATTATTGCCAGCCTTAGGTTAATTTCTGGAGTTCTAAAAATTTGATTTTTCACAGTTTTTATGGTGTTTTCATTGCTTTTATTAAGAAATACATTTTTGGAATTCCTCACTCTGCCATTCCAGAAGTGGTCTCCTGCACTTTGATTTTTTTCATTTGGGTAGTATGTCATGGACCCACTCCACATCAGTTCATAGAGATCTTCCTTATTCTTTTTTTTTTTTTTTTTTTTACAGCTGTATAGAATGCCACTGAGCTGATGTTGAATAATTTATTTAACCAATCTTCTATGTACAGGCATTTAAGTTGTTTCCAATACTTTACAATTACAAACTATGCTGCAATGAATAACTTTGTGCATATGTATTTTTGAATGTAAAAAAGTGTTCATATTAGAGATAGTTTCTTAGAACTGGGATTTCTGGGTTGAAAGGTTATGTTAGATATTGCCAAATTCCCTCTCAAAGAGCTATACCTGTTTGCCTTCTCAGTAGCAATGAGAATGCCTGTTTCCCTAAGACTCATCAACAGAATTGGCAGTTACACTTCTGGGTATCTGGTCCTTTGACACTTAGTTTTTTGAAATTTCAAATTACTCTTTATTTTTATAGAGTTGCTAATCACAAATTATGCCTGAGATTTGATATTCTTGTGAAAGTGTTTCAGATCAAATTAAATGTCTTTTCAGTGGCTATGATTCACCATGATTAAATACAACATGTTTGACCAAGTTGTTAATTGACTGTTGTTAATTCTGGCAGAAGTTCTGGAGATCAGCAACAATTTTGGAATAGGTTCAGCAGCCCGGGTAATTCTCAACAGTCAAGCCAGGTGGGGATTGAGATTCTATTATTGAATGAAACTCTTGTAAGGGCTTGGGAGTGCAGATAGGGGGAGTTCTCAAGAAATTTTATAAGAAAGTGTTATGTATTATGAAGCATGGGTTATTGTTTGTTTGTAAGTAAAAGAAAAAGAGAGAGAGAGAGATTAAGCAAAATAAACATTAAGCAAGGAGAAGGTGCTCCAACCATTTAAGCGATACTTTTAAAATGAAGATTAACAGCCTTTGGCAGATTAGAAGAAAAAAATAAAAGAAAAAGGTCAAGCAGAAAACAATTACCACATATTTGATCAGTATTTACTATATATCAACTGTAAGACTGTTCTAGGCAGGTGGGGTCTATGGGAAATACAAAGATAAATGAGAGAGAATCCCCTAAAACCAATAATATTGCTTTATGTTTAATTTATCATTTATTAAGATCCTACTATGTGACAGACACCACTTCAGGCACTTGACTTCTCTTATTTCTTATCCAAAACATTACTGGGTTGATATTATTACTCCCATTTACAAGAAGGAGATTGAAGCCAAGAAAGGTTAAGAAACTTCTCTAGAGTCACAAAGCTGGAAAGTTGTGCAACTTGAAACCAGATCTGCTTAGAGAATGTTAAATATCAACTGTGAATAGTATTTCATAGTAAATTATATTAGGATTAATCAAACCAGTTTAGCCTAAGATAACAGCAGTAATAGCTAACCTTCTTATATATTTTCTATATGCCGAGAACAGCACTGAACATTTTTTTTTTAATTTTTTAATTATACTTTAAGTTCTAGGGTACATGTGCACAACGTACAGGTTTGCTACATATGTATACATGTGCCATGTTGGTGTGCTGCACCCATCAACTCGTCAGCACCCATCAACTCATCATTTACATCAGGTATAACTCCCAATGCCACCCCTCTCCCCTCCCCACTCCCCACAATAGGCCCCAGTGGGTGATGTTCCCCTTCCTGTGTCCAAGTGATCTCATTGTTCAATTCCCACCTATGAGTGAGAACATGCGGTGTTTGGTTTTCTGTTCTTGCGATAGTTTGCTGAGAATGATGGTTTCCAGCTGCATCCATGTCCCTACAAAGGACACGAACTCATCCTTTTTCATGGCTGCATAGTATTCCATGGTGTATATGTGCCATATTTTCTTAATCCAGTCTGTCCCTGATGGACATTTGGGTTGATTCCAAGTCTTTGCTATTGTGAATAGTGCCACAATAAACATATGTGTGCATGTGTCTTTATAGCAGCATGGTTTCTAATCCTTTGGGTATATCCCCAGTAATGGGATGGCTGGATCAAATGGTATTTCTAGTTCTAGATCCTTGAGTCATCTCCATACTGTTTTCCACAATGGTTGAACTAGTTTACCATCCCACGAACAGTGTAAAAGTGTTCCTATTTCTCCACATCCTCTCCAGCACCTGTTGTTTCCTGACTTTTTAATGATTGCCATTTCAACTGGTGTGAGATGGTATCTCATTGTGGTTTTGATTTACATTTCTCTGATGGCCAGCAGCACTGAACAATTAATATGGCCCACTGTATTTTTTTTTTTTTTTTTTTGAGATAGGGTCTTGCTCTGTCACCCAGACTGGAGTATAGTGGCGCAATCACAGTTCACCACAACCTCTGCCTCCCAGGTTCAAGCGATTCTCCCACCTCAACCTCCAGAGTAGCTGGGACTACAGGCACATGCCACCACACCTGGTTAATTTTGTATTTTTTTTTTTGTAGAGACGGGGGTCTCACTATGTCGCCCAAACTAGTCTTGAACTCCTGGGCTCAAGTGATCTACCTGCCTCGGCCTCTAAAAGTGTTGGGATTACAGGTGTGAGCCATTGCATCCAGCCCAGACTGAATGTAGATGCCTGCATTCTCTACATTCTCTATAAGACTACCACCTATCTCACTGCCTATGTTAAAATCCTGGGTTTCATCCAGGACTCCTACCTCACCCACATAATTTGGTTTATAAATCCAGTGAATTCTACCTCTTCAACAGATCTTTATCTTTTCTCTTAATCCTTATAGTCACTACCTTATTATGAAGCACCATTATCTCTCAGATGGATTACTTTAAGTTTCTGAACCCCTCTCCCTGCCTTTCTAATTCACATTCACCAAGCCAACAGAGTGTTCTTTCTAAACTGCAGATCTAAACATATCTCTCCTCCTAACCCAGAGAAGCATACTCTAAACCTCTAGCTTGATAGTACACTACTTTGACCCATTCTGTACATTAGGCTTATTGAACGGTCTGCCTATCTCTGGTCCTGCCTGTATGTCCCTTAATATTTTTTATTTGTACAAATTTAAGGGGTACAAGTGCGATTTTGTTATATGGATATATTGCATAGTGGCGAAGTCTGGGCTTTTGCCCCTCAATTTTTAAGAGTTCTTCATATGTTAGATAGATGTGTCCTTTCTCTGTGTTTTATGTTGTAAATATTTTCTACCAGTTTACCTCTCATGTTTTGATTTTGTTATGGTGCATTTGTTATGCACATTTTAAAAATGTAATCAAATTTAATAGACTTTTGTTGCCTCTGGATTTTGAATCATGGTTAGAGAGCCTTTCCCTACATCAAGGTTAAAAAGAAATTTATGCATGTTTTCTTCTAGTAATTGGCCTGGTTTTATTTTTTACATTTAGCTCTCTAATCCATTTGGAGTCTATCTTTTTGTACTTGGTGTGAGATATGAATCTAACTTTGTCGCTTTCTTGTAAAACCATCTGGGCTTGTTGCTTTTTGTGTAAAGCATTCTCTTAATAACTTCCTGTATTACTTCTATAGAAACTGGTCTGTTTAAGCTTTCTAACACAAACGGGGCCAATTTTAGTAAGTTGAATTCCCTTATGAAATTATCTATTTCCTCTGGGTTTTCGAATTTGTTTGCATAGTCTTAGTTTAGTCTGTTTGGCTTATTATAGCAAAATGCCATAGATTAGGTGGCTTATAAACAACAGAAATTTATTTCTTGCAATTCTAGAGGCTGAGGAGTTCAAAATCAAGGTGCTGACCAATCTGAGCTTTGGTGAAGTCCCGCTTTCTCAAAAACAGCTGTCTTCTCACTGTAACCTCACATGGTGGAAGGGGTGAGGGCTCTCCCTGGAGTCTTAAATAAAGGCACTAATCCCATTTCTCAGTGTTCCACCCCTATGACCTAATCATTTCCCAAAAGTCTGACTTCCTAATACCATCATCCTGGGGGTTGAGATTTCAACATACAAATTTTGGGCAGCATAAACCTTCAATCCATTGTGATTATCATATGATTAAAGCATTTCTTTTGTTTCAATGGCTATTTCTCCTTTGTCATTTCTTTATATATTTGTGATTTTTTCTCTACTTCTTTTCTTAGTAAAGTTATTTAGTAGTTTGTCTATATTGTTAACTTTTGAAAAAATAATTTTACTTTTAGGTCTACTGTTATTTTGTTCTCTTCATTAATTTCCAATTTTATCTATATTATTGCTTTCTTTGTGTTTTCATTCGGTTTACTTTTTAATTCTTTTTCTAATTTTATGAACTGGGAATTAAATTGAGTTAGTATTGCTCTTTCAGTTTTCAGGATAAAAGTGTTTAAATCAAAAAATTTCCCCTGATCACTGCTTTAAATATATCCCATAGATTCTGATATGTAGTACTTTTGTTGTCATCATTTTTTAAAAATTATGTCATTTCAGTTTGTAGTTTCCATTGTAGTTTGGAGTTGTTTAATAGGAGATTTCTAAATTTTGAGGTGGAAGGACCTTTATGTTTTTGTTCTTGTTAGTAAATTCTAGTTGTGAGTGCATTTTAATCAAAGAGTGTTTATTATAATATTTATATTTTATGGACATAATTTTTGTGAACTAATAAGTGATTACTTTTATAAATGTGCCATGACCACTTGAGAAGAATGTATATATTTCCTACTATCATGATGTAGCTTTCTATATATATTCAAGATATCTATCCTATTAATTGTTGTTTCCTAATTCATATGCATGTTTTATTTCTATACATATTTTTTGTTCACTTGATTTGTCTTGTAATGAAAATGGTATATTAAAGTGTCCTATTTTTATGAATGTACGTGTCTCCTTGCATCTTCTGTAGTTTTTGCCTTAAAAAGGTAGTTGTTGTGTTATTTAATGTATAACCATGAATAAGTGATATCTGTTCATTATAGACTGTAACTTTTGTGTTAAAATTGTCCTTCTTTGCCATATATAATGCTTTTGGAGTTGAATTCTGCTCTGTGTGATATCAGGATCATTACACTTTCTTTCAAAAGTTTTTGGTGAGCCTGGTAAATTTTTACCTATACTCTTTATTTTTAGTCTCTCTGAATTACTTTGTTGTAGCTCTGTATCTTGCATACAGCATGCAGTTGTTTTTAAAGCAGCTTTATTGAGGTACAATTTATCTAACAAAATTCATCCATTATAAGTGTACAAATCAATGATTTTCAGTAAGTTCATAGAGTTTTGCAAACATCAACCACAATGCAATTTTAGAACATTTCCACCACTCCAAAAAGATTCCTCAAGGCAATCTGCAGTCACTCCCTGTTTGTGTTGCTATGAAGGAATACCCAAGCCTGGGTAATTTGTAAAGAAAAGAGGTTTACCTGGCTCACAGTTTTGCATGTTGTACAAAAGTGATGGCACCAGCATCTGCTCAGCTTCTGGTAGGGCCTTAGGCTGCTTCCACTCATGGTGGAAGATGACAGAAAGCCAGCTTGTGCAGAGGCCACATGGTGAGGGTGGCAGAGAAGTGCCAGGTTCTTTTTAATAACCAGCCCTTGCAGGAACTAATAAACAAAGAACTCATTACCGTGAGGATGGTACCAAGACATTCATGATTGATGCAACCGCATGACCCAAACATCTCCCATGATCCCCACCTCTAACTGTGGGGACCAAGTTTCAGCAAGGATTTGGAGGGTCAAATATCTAAACCATACACTCCCTATTCTCATCCCCAGATCTAGGCAAGCAATGATCTACTTTCTGTATCAAAGCATTCACCTTTTTTTTGGGAAACTTGATACATATAGAATCATGCAATATGTATTTATTTTGTATTTGGCTTCTTTCACTTAGGATAAAGTTTTTGAGGTTCATTCTTGTTGTACCATGTATCGATTTCTGATTCATTTTACTGAATAGTGTTCTATTGTATGGATAGACTACATTTTGTTTACTCATTCATCAATTCATTACCATTTGGATTGTTTCTACTTTTTGGTTATTATGAACAATGCTCTTATAAATTTTTGCTATTTTTTTGTGCACATACATTTTCAATTCGGTTGAGTGTATATCCCTGAGTGGAATCACTAGGTGATAGGTTAACTCTTTGTTTAAAATTCTGATGAACTTTCCATGTTTAACATTTTAAGAACATACCAAACTCTTTTCTAAAGTGTTTGCACCATTTCACACCTGGCGTGCAATGTATGTAGGTTCCATTTTCTTGGCATTCTTACTAATGCTTGTTATTAACTTTCTTTTTTATTATGGTCATCCTAAGAGTTGTGTAACAGTATCTCATTGCGTTTTTAATTTGCATTTCCTTGAAGACCAATGAGGTTGAACATGTTTTCATGTTCTTATTTGCCATTGCTGTATTTTTGGTGAAGTGTCTATTCAAATTGTTTGTCTAAAATTGGGCTATCATTTTTATTCTTATTAACAGGTAAGAGTTCTTTAAATATTATAGATACAAGTCTCTTACCAAGTACATGATTTGCAATCATGTCTCCAGTTCCATGGGTAGTCTTTTTACTTTGTTGCTATGTATTAATCATGCTTTTTTATTTTGTGTATTTTTGAAGCTTTGGCATCTTGGGCTATTGCTGACTGTGGCAGGACTGCTCCTCTCAGGGCTAGCCAATTCCTGGAGATAGTAAACCTGTGAATGTGCTTTCCAGATACAAACCAATCACTCCAGAGCTCCTGCCCTCAACCTTCTTTATCAGGCTTTTATACTCCAAGCCACTATTCCCCTGCCCTTGTCAACTCAGGGCCAAGTACCAGAAAAGGGACAGCCCCTATGCCCCAGATCTTGTTGAAATTATTGAATTATTCAAACCAGTTCCTTCTAAGTACACATGTTTTTCCCTTACTCCTTATGGCTCCTGACCAACTCTGTGCTTCCCCGTGTGGACCCACCATGTGGCATTCTGTGCCTCTTATTTCTAGAGATCTGTAAGTATAAATTATTCCTTCAAGACTGTCATCTCTATTTTGGTATGTCTTACCATGCCAGATTAAAACAGATCCCAGGTACTGTTAAAACATGATGGTGTCTTTAAAACACAAAAGTTTTAAATTTTGATAAAATCTAAATTTATTTACTTTTTTGTTTGTCACTTGTGTTTTTGGTATCATATCTAAGAAGGATTTGGCTTACCCCAAATCATAAATATTTACACTTGTGTTTTCTTCCAAGAGTTTTACAATTTTATCTATTACATTTCGTTCTATGATCCATTTTGAGTTGATTTTTGTGTATAATGTGAGGTAAGGGTCTGATTTCATTGTTTTGCATGTGGATATCCAACTGTTTCAGCCAAGTTTGTTGAAAAGATTTTTGTACTCTACTGAATTTTCTTGATACCTTTGTCAAACATCATTGTGTTTATTTCTGTGCCCTATCTGTTCCTTTGATTTATATTTCAATCATTATGCCAATAACACAGTGTCTCGAATACTGAACACTATAGCTTTTTTTCCTACTTTGCTGACTATTTCTAACAGTAATTGATGTTAGATTTTACCAAATGCTCTTTCTGTGTCTATGAGATGATCATATGAATTTTGTTTGCTTGTTAATATGGTGAATTGTATTGATATATTTTTGAATGTTAAACTCACCTTGAATTCCTGAGATAAGCCCCACTTGGAAATGATTTATTATTCTTATATTGTTGGAGTAGATTTGCTAAAACTTTTTCCAGAGTGTTTGCATCTATAGCTTTAATAAATTTCTGTTTACTTGTTCTATCAATTCTTGAGGGAAGGATATTTAAATTTTTTACTATAGTTGTGGATTACTTATTTTCTTTTGAAGTTCTATCTGTTTTGCGTTGTTTCAAAGCTTTGTTGTTAGGTGCATACATGTCTAGGATCTTTATGCTGTTTTGATAAATCTGCCCTTTATTACTATGAAATGAATTTCCTTATTCTTGGTGATGTTCTTTGCTCTGCAATCTAGTTTGACTGATATTAATATGCCACTTTAGCTTTCTTTTTGTTAGCATAATGGTATATTTATTCTATCCTTTTACTTTAAGCCTATTTGTGTCTTATATTTAAGGTGTGTGTAAACAGCATACAGTTAGGTCTTGATTTTTTTAATGCACTTTGGCAATCTCTGTCTCTTAATTGAGGTAATTAGAATATTTACTTTTAACGTGATTATTGATATATTTAGGTTTAAATATGTAATCTTGCTTGTTATTTATTCTATACTTATCCCATTTGCTCTTTGTTTCCATGTTCCACTTTTTCTATTCAGTTTGAATGAATCCAATACATTTTAAATTTTCATTTTATATTTGTTGGTATATTAGCTATAACTGTTGCTTTTTCAGGGTTCATAGTACTCATATTTAATTTACCAGATTCTACCTTCAAGTGCCATTATTCCTCTTCAAGTATGGTATAAAAAGCTGAAGATAGTAACTTCCATTTCTGCCCTGCCCTGTCCTTTGGGCTATTGTTGTCATACATTTTACTTGTTTAGATGTTTTAACACTGATATGGTTTGGCTGTGTCCCCACCCAAATCTCATCTTGAGTTGTAGCTCCCATAATTCCCACGTGTCATGGAAGGGACTCGATGGGAGGTAATTGAATCATGGAGGTGGGTCTTTCCCATGCTGTTCTCATGATAGTGAATAAGTCTCACAAGATCTGATGGTTTTATAAAGGGGAGTTTCCCCTACACAAGCCCTCTTGCCTGACACCATGTAAGACATGCCTTTGCTCTTCCTTCACCTTCTGTCATGATTGTGAGGCCTCCCCAGCCATGTGGAACTGTGAGCCCATTAAACCTCTTTTCTTGATAAATTATCCAGTCTCAGGTATGTCTTTATTAGCAGCGTGAGAACAGACTAATACAAATACCTTCACTGTATTGCTATTATTTTTGTTTTAAAAGTTGATTTAAAACATCTCTTTAAGGTATTTGCATAAGAAAAGAATCTCAGGTATTTAGCCATGTAGTTACTATTTTTGATGATCTTCATGTCTTTGTGTAAATCCATATTCCATCTGGCATTTTCTTTCTACAAGAAAGAGTTGCATTTGTTGTAATGTGCATCTGCTAGTGATGAATTCTTTCAATATTTATATGTCTGAAAAATGCTTTCTTTTGCCATCATGTTCAAAAACTTTTTTCCCTGGGCATGCAATTCTAGGTTGACAGTTTTTTTCTTTCTGCAATTTAAAGATGTCACTCCACTATCTTCTCACTTGCATTATACCTTATAAGAAATATTTTATCACCCTTATCTTTGTTCCTCTGAAAATGATGTGTCTATTTTTCCAGCTGCTTTTAAAACTTTCTCTATGTCACTGGTCTTGAGCCATTTAATTATGATGTGTTATAATTAAATGAAGTCATAGTTTTCCTCATGCTTCTTGTGCTTGGACTTCACTGAGCTTCTTGAATCTATATTTATAATATTTATCAAATTTGAAAAAAAATTTGGCCATTGTTTCTTTTTTCTTTTGGAAATGGAGTCTCACTCTGTCAACCAGGCTGGAGTGTGGTGGTATGATCTTGACTCACTGCAACCTCTGCCTCCCAGGTTCAAGGAATTCTCCTGCCTCAGCCTCCTGAGTAACTGAGATTACAGGTGTGCACCATCATGCCCAGCTAATTTTTGTATTTTTAGTAGAGACGGGGTTTCCATATGTTGGCCAGGCTGGTCTCGAACTCCTGACCTCAAGTGATCCTCCAGCCTCGGCCTCCCAAAGTTTTGGGATTACAGACGAGAGTCACCATATCTGGCCATCATTTCTTAAAATACTTTTTTGTTACTCCCTTCTCTTGTTTCCTGTGGGTACTCAAATTAAACCTATATTAGGCTACTTGAAGTTATCCCACAGCTCTTTGTTGTACTATTTATTAACTTTAATTATCTTTGTGCATAATTGTGGGTAGTTTCTTTGCTACATCCTCAACTTCATTTATCTTTTATTCTGCAATGTCAAATCTATTGTTAACCACATTCAGCTAATCATATTTTACATACTGTAGTTTCCATTATTAGAAGTTTGATTTGGCCCTTTAAAATACATTTTGAATGTATAAATTTAAGGTGTTGAATATATGGAATACAGTCATAATAACTGTTTTATTGCTCTTGTCTGCTAATTTTAACATCTTTGTCAGTTCTGAGTTTGCTTTATTTATTTACTTCACATCGTGGCATATATATGTATAAATATATATATATATATTTACTTCTCTGCACACTTTGTGATCTTTGGTTTATGATAAGCGTTGCAAATTTAGCCTTTTGGATGCTGGATATTTTTGCATTCCTATAAATCTTGAGCTTTGTTCTGGAATGCAGTTGAGTTACTTGGAGACAATTTGCTACTTTTGGGTCTTACTTTGGAATTTGTTAAGTGGGACTTAAACTATGCTCAATCTAGACCTAATTATCCCTACTGAGACAAGACTTTTTTGTGTGTACTCTACCTAATACCCCATGAATCTTCAGCATTTACAATAATGCTAGTGGTAACCAGTACACTTCCTCGTCCTGTTTGAGTGCAAGGCTCTGTTACTTCTTATCTTTTCTGATGGTTCTTTCTCCTTAGATAATTTCATCATATGAATTTCTGATCAATATCAGCTAAATTGTTAAGAATAATCCTTTGCAGATCTTCCAATTTCTGTCTATGTGTTGTACTCTCATCTCCAGTTCTCTGTTTCATGAACTCTAGCTATCTTGGTCTCCCCATAGTGTTAGTGCTGATTCCTGAACTCAGGGAGTTGATCAAGGCTCTTCTTGGGTTCTTCCTTTGTTCCTTGCAGCCTGGAAACTCTTTCAAGACAGTAAGCAGGGAACAATTGTATGGCTTACTTCCATTGTTTCCCATCTCTCAAGGTTCACTGTCCTTTTTACCTGCATGTCTTGCAAATCATTATTTTATACATTTTGTTCATTTTTTTTTTCAGCTGGGATAGTAAATCTGTTACCTGTTTTTCCATATTGGCTAAAAGTGAAAGTTGAGGGCTTTATATTTGTTTTAAAATCTTATAGTTTTATTTACCTATATCTTACAGTTCATAGGTCTAGGTTGTTTTTTCTAAGTACCTAGGAAGCTTGTTCAATTTGTAGATTCAGGTCTTTTTCTATTTCTGATTTTTTTTCTTGGATTATAATTTTAAGTATTTGCTATATTTCATTGTCTTGTTTTTCTTCTTTAGAAATTCTGATAATACAAATCTATTTTCTCTTTGCCTGTTTTTCACTTCCACTAGTTTTCTCTGACCCTTTAAACATTTTTTCTTAGGTCATTTTCATTCACTTGATTATTTTTGTCTCTTTCTTCAATGCCCCTTATTATATTTTTATTTGAGTATATTCTCTTATGAGCAGTTTGTGATTTACTCTTCATTCCTGGGATAATTTTGCCTTTTCACAGTTTAGGTAATTATTGATATGTAGGTTGTTTGGCATTATCCCACAGGTCATTGAAGTTCTTTTAATTTTTTCAGTATTTGTCTTTGTTTCAGTTTGGGTAGTTTTTATTGCTTTGTCTTCAAATTTGCTAATCTTTCCTTCTGTAGTATCTAATCTGCTGGTACATCTGTCTCTTCATCTGTCAAGTGACTTCTTCACTTCATATTTTTCTCAGCTCTAGAAGTTCTGATTCATTTTCATTTGTATCTTCAGTATATTTTCTCATTGTGTTCATGTTTAGCTTTAAGCCCTTGATAATATTTATAGTACATCATTTAAAGTCCTTGTTTGCTAATTCCATTTTACCTGTCATTTCTGAGTTTGTTTATATTGACTGATTTTTTTCTTGGTAATGGTTTATTTTAATGAGGTGACACACATTATGGAAATTATGATGTTAAATGTCTGGATTTTATTGTCTTTATTTAGAGACTGTTGTGTTTTTATTCAGCAAAATTTCCAAGATCTACTTGGGTTCTCCCTCCCTTTGTTGCAGTCTAGCAATTGCCTTGAAGCAAAAAGCCTGGGTAAATATAGGGCTCGCCTCATTAGTTCCCCTACTGTCTTGGATCACTGTCCTGCTTTGCTTCTTGTACAATGTCTGAAAGCAGTTGTTTCATTTATTTTGTCTAGTTTTACAGTTGTTTGTTGTGAGATAGTTACTCTTACATCAGTTATTTCCTATGGGTGAAACAGAAATATCCATAGCTAAAAAATTTGGACTGTATGATGGACATTATTAGTGGTATGTTTTTGTTTGTTTGTTTGTTTGTTTTGAGATGGAGTCTCGTACTGTCGCCTGGGCTGGTATGCAGTGGCATGAACTCAGCTCGCTGCAACCTCCACCTCCTGAGTTCAAGCAATTCTCCTGCCTCGGCCTCCTGAGTAGCTGGGACTACAGGCACATGCTACCACGCCTGGCTAATTTTTGTATTTTTAGTAGAGAAGGGATTTCACTATATTGGCCAGGCTGGAGTGGTATGTTTTTGAGTGTCTGCATTTTGTTGTATTCTTTAATTGTATTAAATTTTATTTTAGCAGACAATTTACTGTGCATCAGCTTGATCCTTTTGAGGCTTATATTTTTGTTGGAGTGGGTCTAGAATAACTTTTACCCTTGAGATGGTTGTTCCCTACTCCTAAAGTGTGGTCTCTCTGGGATCTCTACTGGAATGTCTTGGATGTTCAATGATGTCTATACATTCTGATTGGTTGACACCTAAGTTTCTTACAGTTTTATGTGAGTTTTAGTAGTTGTCCAGTTGTTTCTTTCTTTCTCAGTAATATTTATTTCCTCAGTAGCTATTCTTTGCCTAACCTCCTAGAGGCTTGCTCTGTATATAAATGCTAACTATGGTAGTTCTATGATGGGTCCCAAGGTTCCCCTACCCTTGTGTTCATGCCCTCTATGATCTTTTCCCCTTAAGTGTGGGTGGAACCTCTGGCTAGCTTCTAGTCAATAGAATATAACAAAGGCGAGAGATTTTTCGGTGTAGTTAAGGTTGTAAATCAGTTGACTTTGGGTTAACCAAAAAGGAAATTACAGTGGATGAGCCTCACTTAATTAGCTAAAAGCCTTTAAAAGAGGTACTGGGTCCTCTGTGAGGTAAGAAATCCCTCTTGCTGATTTGATGAAGTAAGCAGCCATGACGAGAAAGCCCACATGGGAAAAAACTGGGAACTGCAGGTGGCCCCTAAGACATGAAGATGACTGTCAGCTGGCAGTCAGCAACAAAGCCGGTGCATTCAGTCATATAGTCACAAACGAAGACATAAACGAATTTTATGTTTACTTTCATGTGTTCCATTTCCAGTAATCTTCACTTTTTCACAAATCAACTTTCTTTTTGTCTGAAAATAGAGGAGAAGGCTTGTGTCTTTCATGCAACGTTGAGTCTGCTTGCATAGTATGCTTTTTCCTTGATTATAGGTCACATGTCTTTCTACTTCTTCTTATGTCTACTGTATAAGAGAACCATATAATTGTCCTATTTCCTCTCAGTCTGATAGAGTGAAGTGTTGATCACCTTAGTGCTTGGGACTCAGCTGAAGTTTTAATAAAACTTAACCAAACTCTGGTGCATCCCTCTTACTTGGGGATGGTCCTCCTATGCTTTTTTGGGGGTTGGGGGGCACAGAAAATCTTTATTGTCAAAGGAACAGGAAGCAAGTGCACTCCTCCCACCTCACCAACAGCTTGAAGAGTCTAAAAAATTAGACTGGGTACAGTGGCTCACGCCTGTAATCCCAGCACTTTGGGAGGCCGAGGCGGGTGGATGACAAGGTCAGGAGATCGAGACCATCCTATCTAACATGGTGAAACCCCGTCTCTATTAAAAAAATACAAAAAACTAGCCGGGCATGGTGGCAGGCGCCTGTAGTCCCAGCTACTCGGGAGGCTGAGGTAGGAGAATGGCGTGAACCCGGGAGGCGGAGCTTTCAGTGAGCCAGGATCGCGCCACTACACTCCAGCCTGGGTGACAGAGCGAGACTCCATCTCAAACAAACAAGCAAACAAACAAACAAAAAACGTGGACATCGCAAAATAAAGTGTTAGAAACTCAGGGAGAAATGGTCCCTTGGACTATATTGGCCCTAATACTGAGGTAACCAATTGATTTTGTTCAGTGAAAATACCTCTAACGAAATGAAAAAAAAATCAACTAGTTATAACATCAAATTCATATATACAATTCAAATAAAAAATATATTATTTGCTTTAATGTATTACAAGTTTAATACATTAGTGTTTACAAAATAAAAACTATATTCTACTGAAATTTCTCTTGTGCTTCCACCTCATCACTAAGCTTGAACAACCGGAAGCGTATGATACTTAAGGAAAGGTATTATGAATTTAAAGATGCAATTTGTGGGTCCACAAGGAATGGATAAATATTGGAAGTTGGAAGATTACTGCATGTTTTAAAATTGTGGCTTATTAAAATTTACAAACTTGACCCTAAGACACACACACACACAAATAAATGTTTCAAAATAGATGCTAATACAGGAAACGTTTCATGAAACCACTGAGATACTAACCAGTGCTATGGCTAACATTAAAAACTGAACAGTCTATTGAAATCATACTCATAGTATTTCTACACGCAGTGAACAATACAACCACAATAATCAACCTCAAGCTAGCAACAAAGTTGCAAGGTCCATAAGAAGCTTCTTCAGTGAACAAAACACTATGGTACAATTAAAACATTTAGGAAGGGAAAAAAGCCGTTTAACAGTATAAAAGTTGTTTACTGGTGTTTCCTACTGTAAAGTTCTTCCACAAATTAAAATGAAGAAGCAGTTTATATATGTGACAGTGATCTGAGATTACAGTGCAGACATTTCATCTAACATTTGGCTGACAAATTTTAGTGTAACAGATTATGACTTAATATTTTGTACACAGTTATGATCTAGAGCAGAACTAAAAAAAAAATACATACTCTAAGTCAATATACACTCTTCTCAACAATATGTGGGTTTAGATGAATCTGTAGGAAGTAGGTGAAGCTGTCAGGTTTGTCTTTTTTTTTTTTGAGACGGAGTTTCCCTCTTGTTGCCCAGGCTGGAGTGCAATGGTGCAATCTCGGCTCACCGCAACCTCTGCCTCCCGGGTTCAAGCAATTCTCCTGCCTCAGCCTCCCAAGTAGCTGGGACCACAGGCATGTGCCACCATGCCTGGCTAACTCTGTGTTTTTAGTAGAGACAGGATCTCCCCATGTTGGTCAGGCTGGTCTTGAACTCCCGACCTCAGGCGATCCACCCGCCTCAGCCTCCCAAAGTGCTGGGATTATAGGAGTGAGCCACAGCACCCGGCCATCTTCTCTTAAACCAACAGAAAAAAACGTATATTGGCAGATGTATTTGATTTTTTACCATTATGAATTCCAGTGTGAAATTCTCATAAGTATGCGAGTACATTATAAACCTCTAAGCACACTCTCATATGTATGCACACAGTCCATTAATTAAATTGGGGGAATTAAAAACGTACTGTCAAGTTAAAATGAATTTTAAGAAAAAACTGCATTCACAAATCTCAAAGGTGTAGAAAAATGAAATCATAAAATAAATAATGAATATAGGTGTCAACTAAACTTCCATAGAAATATGCCTACAAATGTGGATGCAGTGATTGTCCACACTTGTGATGGCTGGGTGGGGAGACATTCCCTAGTGAAAGCATCTAGTCTCTCTGTCTTCTCTACAAAGAGAAAACTTTCTGGATATAAACAGTACTTAATCTGTTATAGCCTTTGTTAACAGTCACCATCTTTATAACACGTAGGGTTAACTTACTATGTCTTAATCTATTTAACACATTCTGAAATATCAATGCTTAAGTCAAAGCTTTTATACATGGGTACACTTAGTTCAATTTATCTGTCTATGTAGTAGCTTCCTATCTTTGATACATTTTAAGTAGCTGTTAATACAATCTAGGTCAACTAGTTTAAGAGAGATATTTTCTACTCTATTGCTCATCTTTTTAACTTTCCTCCGCTCAAGTATTTATTGTGTAAACGTGCATTGATAACCAGATATTATGTGAGTGAATGCTACACATTTCTTGTTAAACAAAATCAGTTTTGTCAAATATTAAATCCACAATATTTTCCTTGGCTTAAATTGAGTATTTGCTTTCTATTTTTCCATAATCATTGCAATCTTGCCAACAACTACATCACTTAAGCTTTCTTTTTCACAACTGCAGGCAAAGATCCTAAACTCTGACATATATTTACATTAAACACACAAAGTAGACAACAAAATTTCAAGTAAAATAAACTGTATCCACATCTATTGAACCAAACAGGACTGAACATCTAGATTTCACTTCTATAAATTACACAAATACATTGCACATTCTTAAATAATGAATGCTTACAATATTGATTTGTAAGCCTTTCCATATAGAATGACTCAACACAAGAATGTGAATGAATCAATGTTATTGTTATAGATTGCAACACTCTTTTGATTTTCTCTTTTGTGGCTGTTGTTTTATCTTCCTGGTTTCTGCAGGCTACTGTACCAGTCCTTTTACATTGGCTATGAAATCTGTTTGAGCTGAATGAGGCAACACTGGTTATTAAGGCTTATTTCTGTGAAGGAGTATTATCCTTAAATCTGATTCCATTTCCAGAGAACGGTATCTTGAATCTTCAGGGTCTGTTTTGATGACTTTCTTTTCTAAGGTAAAAGTTGAGTTAGGGTAGTCTTTTAAAATCCCAAGGCTCTCTGATGAGTGGGACTTTGCCTCACTGGGATAAAGTCTGCTCAGCTCCCCATCCACCACAATATGATGGGGTTGTCTGTTCTGTAAATTAGGTATTTGGAGATTCAAAGGTCTTTCTCCTTGTCCATCTGAGTTATCAGAAGTCAAATCATTAGGACTGTGTTCTTCTGAGCTCTGCCTGTAAAGCCCTGCAGACAGTCTCCTCTTGGCATGCTGCAATCTCTCACAGCCAGCTTGGTTGCAAAGGAACTCCATCTGCTTTGCCATCACCATTTCAGGCTGCTGTGAACTAAGAGCTGTGAGTTCTTCACTCTTAGCTCTAGCCTGCTGGAAGAGCATTTGCACAGAATCCTGGAAATCTGGAAACCCATCCTCCACTTTAATCCTCTACAAGGATAATTCATCTCTTTCTCCACATTTTGACTTGGTGGTTCTGTAAGTATATTTATAGGTGACTTCTTGAGAAATCTGCCTAGCCAAGGCAAAAAGCTCATCTCTTCTTGTCAGCAGAGCATTATCCTTCACACAGGGTTGAGCAGCCACTTCATTAACAGTGAGCTCATGAAGCATGAGATGTTTTCCATCCTTCCTCTTTGAGTCAAATCTGCCATATACTCACTGTATTTCCAAATTTCCTCCTCTTTGTGTGGATCATTATCGTTCATCTTAAAGACGTGACCAATCATTTTGGCCAACTTCTGTTGTTTTTTAGCGGCTCTTTCATTTCGTTCAAGTCACTCTTCGACAGTGTGGGGACCATCCGCTCCACACGCTCGGCCACTGAGAGCACAGCAGCAGCATCCAGTGCCTCGCTGCTCTCCTTTGGGGACGTGTGGGAGCCCAGGTCTGCTGGGGAGAGGCTGTGCTCGCTCTTGGTGGCATGGTGGCCTTGCCAGAGTCTGGTTTTACCAGCATCCTGCAGTGCTAGGCTCCTGACCACATCTGACTTCCCCTGTTCCAAGCTCTGCACACAGGTGGTGGCAAAATTGGGGAAATTGGGTGGTGAAAACATTGGGTGGTAAAATTGGGGATTTTAAATTGAGGTTCCCAGGCATTGCTAAACTCCTTTCATAACTACCGCAGGATATTCGCAGCCATGTCGGTGATCCCTCTGGCAGTTTATAGATGGGTATGCTACTGACAGGAAGGGAAGTCAGCAAGTGATTGAAAAGTCCAGGGTTTGTGACCCAGTCTCTCAAAGCCTTCTGCAGCCTTCTAACATGAAGGGGCTTGCTAACCATGCCCACAGTGCCATGATTTCCAAAAACTCCACTTTTCCTGCTTCACAGAGTTGCTGGACGTCATCATCACCTTGTTGGATAAAGGCATCAACATAAGAAAGCAGATTGGCTTTTTGTAATATTCTATACAGCTGCAACTCCCCCAGGGTCCTGGGTAAGGCCACGGCCATTACTGAGGAAGGGTTTAACTCAGCTAGCAACTGCCGCGGTCTTAGGCCCTCTCCTTGAGGACTGCTGGGCCCCAACTCCGAAGCGACGCCCCCCGGCTCTCCCTCCTCCGGCGGCTGCGGAGGCGGAGGCCCGGACGCCCCCGATCACATCGAGGAGGGAAGGGAAGGTGGTGGGCGCTCTCTCCCTGCTGCCCCCCAGCTCGGTCCCGCCGCTTCTTCTAGCCCACCCACCCGACTGCGCTCGCTTGGCTTGGCCTTGGCCGCGGTGGCGGCAGCGCCTCTCCCCACTCTTGTGCTTTTAATTGAGAGCCATGTAGGTCTCTGTTTCGTCAGCCCTAAATGACCTAGGAATGGTAATGTCAAAAGGGTGAAGTAGTCATGTAAACCCTCCCACAGATGACAATAATGGAAACTGGATGATACACCCAAAGACAATTATTTAAAGACACTGAAATGTCTCTAAGAGCATCCAGAATACAGATAATAATTTACTCTAAAACTTCCAGCTGTAAGACTGTGATTTTGTTGCTTTATAGTAAAAGGATGACCCACAAACCCCACAGCTATGACTACTGAAAATAATGTTAGAAAATGATAGCCTTAGCAGTTCAAGGTGCCAGAGTTCAGAATTCAGGGATGTAAAATCAACTTGTAATTTTAATTCTAGAAATATGATTACAATTTTTAAACGGCAATTCTATTATTAAGGTAACTGAAGCAGGAATATGACCCAAATTCTGAATATAAATTATAGCCAAATCTCTGAATAACATCAGAAAAGCAGTCTGACACCAAAGAGAAATCTATTCTTGAAAGATAGGAGATAAAAACTTAAGCTACAGCAGTTTTCCAGAGATGGACACCAAAGCTCTAGAGGGCACTTGTAATTCTTTCATGGTTTACAGATTTTGCAATCCATAAAAGATTTTGTGTGGTGGTGGAGGTGATGAGAAAGACCCGAGTGTCAGAAAGGTTTGAGAATGAGGATACAGGTTAAAGAGTGGAAGATTCTCTCCATTTCTGCCCTCTTACCCTTCAGGTAGGCCCAGATTCGAGTAGTGATATCTCAACATCAAAGACAAATAAGTCCTTGGGTTAGAAAAATGAATAGCAGGCCGGGCGCGGTGGCTCAAGCCTGTAATCCCAGCACTTTGGGAGGCCGAGACAGGCGGATCACGAGGTCAGGAGATCGAGACCATCCTGGCTAACACGGTGAAACCCCGTCTCTACTAAAAAAAAATACAAAAATCTAGCCGGGCGAGGTGGCGGGTGCCTGTAGTCCCAGCTACTCAGGAGGCTGAGGCAGGAGAATGGCGGGAACCCGGGAGGCGGAGCTTGCAGTGAGCTGAGATCCGGCCACTGCACTCCAGCTTGGGTGATAGAGCTAGACTCCGTCTCAACAAAAAAAAAAAAAGAAAAATGAATAGCAGCCATTGTCCTATTACTGGGTGATCTTTTATGGCCATAGTGTTATTCAAACAAATTTAACAAATTTAAATGGGATAACTTATTTTTAAAAAAATTTTTCCCCCCACCTTTGAATTCTGATAGCATTTCTTTCACCAGACCTCTTACTTGGCACTCAGCATATGTAGACTTATACAATTTTAGGGTTGGAAAGAACTTAAAGTTCATTTAATTGAAGTTAACACTTGGTGTAGGAATTTCTTCTATGATGTCTCTACACAGATACTTATGTAACCTCTGACTGAACTCTCCTGGTGATGGGGAACTCTCTACTGCTCAAGACTGCTTCACAGCTGGATAGCTACATATTTTGTTGGAGTAGACAGAGGACAAGTCTGAGCAAGAGACTAAAAAGAAACCACAAGAGAAGCAGAAGGAAAATGAGGCAAGAGTTGAGTCCCGGAAGCAAAGGCCAAAGAGAGACTTTCAAGATTGAAGGTTAACCTGACTAAACGTTGCTGTCAGGACCAATAAGATGATAATTGACATGTGCCCATTCCCACTGAATTTGGCTTAAGAACAGTTTCAAGGATAAATATGGAGGTTGTACCCAAAATTGCAATTGATTAAACCATGAACGGGAAGTGAGGGAAAGGAGGCAATGACCAGTAATGATTTTTCTCAATAAACTTTGTTGAGAAGGGAAAGAGATATGACAGTACCTAGAGTGAGATACAGGATTCAGAAAAGGGTTTTTTTTTTAAGCGGAGTATGTGGGTTGATTAGCAGGTTTGGATGCTAAGGAGAAAAAGCCAGACAAGAAAATGAGACCATAATTGATAGATGGTGGTCTTGAGAAGGTGCCTGGGAGCAAATGGGTCAAATCTTTAGTGGGAAGACCTGCATGGCCAGGTGAGTTTTTCTAGTAGCACTCCATGATGCTGCTGTAGGAGTGAGAAACGCAACAGTGAAGTCAGCCCAGGTGTGGCCATTTTGGGGATGAGATGAAGTAGAGTGTGACAGTGGAGCAAGGGAATAAAGGATATTGGCCAAAATCATTGAAAAGAGGGTCCTGGCTCCATCATTTCTTAGTTGTGTGACTTTGAGCAAGTCACTGTCCTTTTTGGGCTTCAGGCTGCTCATCTCTGAAATGAAGATAATAATGCCTACTGATTGTTGCAACTCACAGAATGATGGCATATGCAAATGACATCATAAGCTGTAGAGCCCAGCACTAGTGTGCAGTGTTATTTGGATTTCCTTCTCTCTTCTGAAAGTGAGAGGGGCAATGCCATGATTAAGAACACTGGACACTTCAGCTGGTAATGGTTCAAAGCAGACACTGTGTCTAGTCAGGGCCTCCCTTCTCATAAGTCGTGCTTCCCCTGTTTTCAAAATATAGGTGTATATTGCGGGCTGAGGTTAGACAAATAAAGAACAGCTCATGGAAGGCCCTGAAAGGGAAGGCAGAACAGGTGATTGGCTTAGGATTTTTTAATTTGTGTAATTCCAACAGGCTCTAAGCTATAGGGGTAGGGTCTAGTAGAGTGATACATGCAATAATTCCTACTTCGTAGGAATATTATGCTGGTTAATATTATGTGTTACCTTGACTTGGCCATGGAGTAGGGTGGGGGTGCCCAGACATTTGGTCTGGGCAAATATTATTTCTGGGTGTATCTATCAGAGTGTTTTTAATCTGTATTTTTTTAAAAACAGGTGGGAGTCTTGCTATGTTGCCCAGATTGGACCAGAACTCCTGACTCGAGCAGTCCTCCTACCTCAGCCTCCTGAGTAGCTGGGACTACAGGTGCATGTCACTACACCCAACAAATGGAGGCTGGGAAGGGTAGGGGGAAGGGAGAGATATACAGAGATTTGTTAAAGGATACAAAATTACCCTGATCTGATTACTATATATTATATGTATTGAGACATCACTGTACCCCAAGAATATGTACAATTAGTATTTGTTAATTTTTAAAAACTGCATGACTTGACAGACTGAGTAAAGCCAATTGTGCTCCCTAATATGGGTGGACCTCATCCAATCAGTTGGAGGCCTGGATAGAACAAAAAGGCTGAGCAAGAGGGAGCTCTTTCTGCTTGATTGCCGAATTGGGACATTGGTCTTTTCTGACCTTCAGACTTGGACTGAAACATTGATTCTTCTTGGGTGTCAAGTCTGTTGGCCTTTGGACTGGTACTATACAACAGCTCTCCTGGATTTCCAGCTTGCTGACTGCAGATTTTGGGATTTCTCCACTAGGAAACATGTGAATCAATTCCTTATAATCTCTCCCTCTCTCTATCTCTTCACATACACACACACACACACACACACACACACACACACACACACAATCTCCTCCCTCTCTCTCTCTCTCCTATTGGTTCTGTTTCTCTGGAGAAACCTGACAAATGTCATAGGATATTGTGAAGATAAAATGGGATACCATAGCCCCTCTCCCAGCATCTGGGGCAGACTAGGAGCTCAATGTGAATTCTCTCTAATTCCCTCTCCTTCTGTTTCCCTTTACATCTTCACTGATTAGCCTGGTGGGTAGTACAGAATAGAGATATCATAGTATTTGTTGATTGGAATTGGTTGTCACCTTGATCCCATGCAGTGCTTTAGGATCAGTTATCCTTTCAGGAAGCAGTCTCCTATTTTAGACAGATATTTGTAGGTACAAGTGACTTTTCATGCCCTTCTCATAAGTTCCTGTTTGATGTGACATCTCAACTGCAAGGACATTGGCATATCTGCTCCTTGGCACACTCATCTACCACCAGACCACTACAGAATAGAGAAAGCCAGAAGTGGGTGGGAGTGAAATCAAAGCTGGAGAAGAACAACTTCATCTTCTGCCAAGCCAGCAGTCACCACAAGGGTAATTTATCTCATCTTGGCACTTTCCCACTTCATCTCAGAATGACAGAAACCTGACTATTTTCAAGTCTCTTATGAGCCCCCACAGTACTTTATACAGCTCTGTTTTACAAATAAAGAAATGGAGTCTCAGAAAGTTTAAATAACTTGCCCAAAGTCATGGACCTCGTAGGCAGCATAACTCAGAGGCAAGAGAGCAGCCACCACTTACTGAACACTCACGCCGTAAAATAGCCATGATTATTGTCTCCCTCACCTTTCAGATGTGAAAAATTGGGCTTAGAGAGTTGCCCAGTATACCCTGTCAGTCAGTAACAAACTGGGATTCACAATAAGTTGCTTACACTAAATACTTGCTGAATAAATGATTATCTCTCTGGGACATGGTTTCTTGACCTTGGCACTATTGATGTTTTGAGTCAGGTACATTTTTTATGTGGTGGCAACTGCCCCATGAATTGAAGGATGTTTAATAGTGTCCCTGGCCTCTACCTACTTCGAAGCCAGTAGCACATCTCCCAAGTTGTAACAACCAAGTATGTCTCCAGACATTGACAGATGTCCCCTTGGGTACAAAGTCATCCCCCACCTCCATTTGAGAAACCTTGCTCTGGACCTATGGTCAGCAGACTTTACAATGAACTCTTGCTGGCTTCCAAACTTTGATGCCCTTGGAATGAAAGAGATCTTCTTTCCCTCCTGGAAGTTCTCTGAAGGGTGTTCTCAAACTCATGTATGACTGAGTTTCCTAATTTGTAATTGATTTTTCCAGCTTTGTTTTATGAAACGTCACTCTTTCAGTAGTCATAGAATTACAAAGAATGTAAAAAAATGTTTTACATTTACCTAAATTTTCTATGAACGTGGAATGGGCATCTGTTGAGACGGATAGCCAAAGTCTAACTAGTTAGCAACAAAACAAAACACATAATTAAGCAAAAAAGTGAAGTGTCAAATAAATTAAAGATAGAATTACAGATATTTTCATCTTGACTTCCATTTCTCTTTGTTCTTAATTCAAACCCAAGATAAGCAGTATTCTTTAGATTTATTATTCAAATTCCATTTACCGTAGGCTTCTGAGCCTGTCAGGATTGTGATCTGGCTATTGTGTTCATGTAATCATGAATCTGAGATAGTGAATGTAGCTATTGCAGTGACTGAAAATATCTTGGGATGGGATTGGTGGGAAGGAACATTATCTTGACCTTTGAAAACTTTAATCTTCTACCCCCTAGACTGTGTAGTAAGCCCTCCCTGGCCTAAGTCCTCTCTTAACCCATTTGGGGCAAGACTGTAATAGAAGGGAGTCTTCTAGGGTGGCAAATGCCTTCCTTTTCCCTTGGAGCCATAGAGAAGTTCTTTCCTCATAGCCTCAGTTTTCCTCCTGAGCAATATGAGAGGTGTGCAACAACTAACTAAAAGTTACCACGTCTCTTTGGTTAATAAACCCAGGACCATTATTAGCTCCTAATAATAGTTGCTTGCATTTGTGAAACATTTTATAGATATAAAAGGAGGTATACAATTTAATAGATTTGAAGATACTCTTTTTTTCCTGTTGTAACATCCTCAAAATTGGGATGCATCTCAAAATTGATGGCATTTTAGATTAGATGAAATGTGTCATATTTTTCAAAATATTGAGTAAACAATACAAGGTTGTCAATATTTCAGTTTTGCCTTAGGAAATGGGTATGGGCAGATGGACTGAAATGGAACATGAGGGAACACTTGGGAGTTATGAAAATGTATGTATTAATTGTGGCAGTGGTTGTGAGTGTACACTTTTGTAAAACTTTGTCAAACTATACACTTAAAAAGGAGTGGTCCATTTTATTGCATGTAAATTATGTCTCAATAATGTTGATGCAAGGAGAAAAAACCAGAAAGTTTAAGTGAAAGAAAATATTCCCTTCTTGTAACTCTCTTTGCCTTGGGTTTCAAGACATCAGTGAAATACTCTTTCAGGTTCATGTATAAAATATGATAATAGGTTTGTTCAGAAAATTAAATGAGATAATGCTAGGAAAGTATTTGGTTTAGGTCCTGCCCTGGCATTAACATAGCACAGCTGACAGGGACTACTGCTTTGCTTTCTTCTCCTGTGCTTAGGATGAACCATTGTACAAAAGCATAATGATCAGCATTACCATAGCTGATCACTGTTTCATTAAACAATTTATTTTTTCCTAAATCTCAAGTCAACCAGGCAGTTGATAAATTATTAGGAAAAAATCCAAATCAAATATAATAAATATTATATGTGGACAATTTGTCAGTAAAATTATATATGATATGAAGAGAACAACTCAGCTATCAGTGAGCTCAAAGGGTCAGATTTGACCCTTTAATGATCTTGTGATGCTCAAAAGGTAGTGTTTATTATACTTGAAATATTTGCCCCTAGGCAGCCCCACAGTTTTCAAGCCTTTTTTGCTACCACCATGCATCTAACCTGCAGTTTCCTAACAAGAACCTCCAGGCTACATGTTTCCAAGTTTCTAGTAATATCATATTGAAAAATGCATTTCATTTCCTCTGGACCTCAGCTATCTCATCTCTAAAGTAAGGATATTAACTACTTCCTTTGTTTTCCTCAATGTTCATTTTATCTGATAGTAATATCATCTGTCCAACTTTATTATGATTAATATTTGCATAGTATAGCTTTTTTTCATCTGATTACTTTTAGTCTAAGTGTGTCATTGAATTTAAAATCCATTTATTGAAGACAACGTATTGAGTAATCTTGCCTTTTTACGTAGTCTTATTATCTCTGAGTTTTGATTTCAGTGCTTAGATGATTATATTTAATATAATTTTCAACATGGCTGCATTTAAGTCTACCCTCTTGTTATCCAGTTTTTTCTGTTTGTCCCATCTGTTCTTTGTTCCCTTTTCCCTCTTGTCCTGACTTATTTTGTATTAAGTTGGATTAATTTTATTGTTTCATTTTACTTCCACTTTTGGCTTATTTGGCACACTTCCTTTTTCCATGTTTGCAATGAGGTTTAACTTACGAGTTTCTAGCTTATCACAACATGCAATAAATCATTTTCTTACAACTCACGTTGGTGGTTAAAATCTTACAACATTGTACTTCCATACCTTCATCCTTTGTACTATCATCATATGTTTTAGTTATTTATGTCTTACAAACTCCACAATACATCATTGCTATTTTGCTTTAGACAGCCAGTCATCTTTTTATAATAGTTTTGAAGGTATAACTTATGTATAATAAGCTGTACATATTCAAATTGTGCTACTCCAATGAGTCTGACATATATATATATATGGATAAACACGTATATCCATCCATGAAACCACTGCCACAGTCAAGACACTGAACATATCTGTCACTCCCAGAGTTTTACCTTGCCCATGTGCAGGTCTCCTGATGACAAATTCTTTTAGTTCTTCTTTTTTTTAGTCAGAAAATGTATGTATTTCACCTTAATTTATGAAAAATACTTTTGCTGGCTATGTAGGCTTCTAAAAAGATATTTTTTCTTTCAGCACATTAAGGATGTTGTTCCAATCTCTTCTAATTTGCCATGTTTCAAGGAGATACCAGCAGCAACATGTTCAGCAGAGAGCTGATGCTAGTATAGAGGGCTAGCAGAGCTCTGTCAAATGTGGAAGAGCTTCAGTTTAGCCTGGGAATGGAGCCATTAGGGGAGACATAATAAACTGACTTGGAGATTAGAAAGGCTGCCTTGGGAGGATTCTAGTGGTGGAACTTATGAAAGTTTGTAGGGTTTGGCTTGGTGGCTTAAATAAACTCTATAGTTTATCAATTTGCCATCATTAGGGATTGCTATTTGTGCCTTATCAAAATCCTTCCTCACATTCTTTGCACAGGACCTTAGCATGGTAGTGACTCATTAAATGTTTTTTGAATTGAGTTGGATCCTTTCTATTTAATGAAATAATTAGAAAAATGGAAACTCACTATATTGAAGTTTAACTTGACAATAGAATTACTTCCCAATTTTTCAACCCCTTGAACAAAAATCGTTTCTTAAAAGATACAATATTTATGTGAATTAGTACTAACTTTTGGAAGAGCATTAAACATTCGCCATTAATAATTGCTTCTAAGTGATAGTCCATACTTGGCAGGGAATGGGAGCGTTTATAGGTTTTCTCTCCCAGTATTCACAGCCTTTTAATGAGAGCTGTGGCTCACTTGAGGTGAGGGAATAAAAGACAAGGGAGCACTAGGATTCCTCCCTTTGCTCTTCACATTGTGACTGGTGAACAAGGCTGACTTCATTCCACAGCTGGATTGATATGTAAATTTACCCGGACTAATTGGCTTCCCCAGCTGTCTCCAGAGGGCGGATGTATTCTTTATAAAGTGCTGTCTAGGGCTACATTGAGAACATTAGAACTACTTAATTGAATATCAATGAATCTTTATAAACTAATAATGATAGTGAGCCTGGGAAGCCTGATGTAGATTTGGCATATTGAGGAGAGGAGTGCCCTGATTTGAATTTGTGGGAAGTGAAATTTTCTCTGAGTTTTACGAAACCCAATTTAGGCTTCTTTAATCTAAAATCCTTGAAAGCCTCACTGGTGCCTTCTTGAACATGTCATTTGGTGAATGTTGGACGTGGGCAAGTGTGTGAGTCTGTGTCAAGAGATTACCTCCCTCCTTTTCCTAATACAGTAAAACTCAATGATTGTTGTGGTTAATTCTTGCTCATGCAAGAGGAGTCACTACTCCTTTCCACAAGTCACTACTCCTTTCCCTCAAGGACTGGGGGAGTGCATCCAAACAGAGTATACCTTGTCTCTCCTTGCACAGGACACTGGGAGCCAGCAAGCAGCAATTCTTGGTTCTGGCAGAGCTGATATCCAGAAACTGAGTGAACATAGATCTCTGCCTTTAAGTCCTACCAGGAAGTTCACCGAATCAAACCAAACCAAACCAAAGCAAACCACCAAACCAAACAAGAATAACAAACAGCAAACACAACCTTGTGTAGTTCAAAGTAGTGGGGTTGATATTGCTGGATCACTGGGTCATTCTGAGGTTCACTGAGATGTGCCTAGAATGCGGATTTCCTTTTTCTTCTCTTCTCTCCTTCCCTCTACTACCTTGTGCTATCAGACATTCAAAGGCCGAGGCGGGCGGGTCACCTGAGGTTTGGAGTTCGAGACCAGCCTGACCAACATGGAGAAACCCCATCTCTACTAAAAAAATACAAAATTAGCTGGGCATGGTGGCGCATGCCTGTAATCCCAGCTACTTAGGAGGCTGAGGCAGAGGCAGGAGAATTGCTTGAACCTGGAAGGTGGAGGTTGTGGTGAGCCAAGATGGTGCCATTGCACTCCAGCCTGGGGAACAAGAGCAAAACTCCATCTCAAATAAATAAATAAATAAAAGTTAAAAAAAAAAAACACACAAAACAGTGCAGTATCACTGTCAAAAATAGATGTAGATTAATGGAACAAAATAAAAAGTCTAGAAACAGGCCCCAGTATATAAAAATTTATCATGCATGAAAGGTGTTGTTTCTGATCTGGAAAAAGAATTATTTATCCCATAAAAGATACTGAGATAATTGGATAGCTATTTGGTGTAAAAAGTTATTAATAAAAGTAGACCTCACAGGATGCCCCTAAACAAATTCTGATTGTTTAGAATTTGATTACAAAAAGAACTGCAAGTCAAGAAAGTCATCATAACTAAAATTAAAAGGCAAATGACAGACTCTGGACAATATTTACAATATATATATAGTAAAGATTCTGACAAGTCAATAAGAAAAAGATGAAATCACTTAATAAAAATGTGGACAAAGGACATGAGCATATAATTCACGATGAATAAATGCAAATGGCCAATGAGCGTGAAATCCTTATTAATGAAAAAAACCACTAATTTAACAGTACCCTAATTATTGTCTATTAAATGGACAGTTTTTCTGTAAGCACTAATGCCCAATTGTGGTAGAGGTGTGCAGAGGAGGACATTCACCTACCTGCTAGAAGGCAGTTGGTAATTTGCATCAAGAACCTTAAAATGCTTCATTGACTTTGGCCCAGAAATTCTACTTATTGGCACACACCCCAAACTGCTTCAGAGATATGTTCAAAGATTTATGTATATAGGTGTTATACATAATTAGTTTAAACTGGAAATAACATAAATGCCCACCAAGAGCTATTTAGTTAAATATATTGGTTAATCATATTATTAGTTACATACTTGTGCTATCATTATACGAATGCTACATATGTTTAAATAATGTTTTAAAAGACTGTTGGTGATATTGCTGTTTGTGTTACACTATATAAAGTGAAAACAAACAAGATATGAAGTAGGAATCAAGGTTACTCTCTCCTCTGGGTAGTTGAATCTTAAAAAAAAAAAACAACAAAATCCCTCTCCCTTGACACTTCGTCTTCTTCTAACTACCTGCCTGAGATTCCTTTCCTTCAATTCCCTTCCAAACTTTTCACAAAGGTAATGCACAAGCACAGTCTCCACTCACTCAGCTCTTTTTCACTCTTAATGGATCACAATCTGGATTCTGCCCCTGGACCAGCTCTCTTCAAGTCACTAACAATAGCTCTGTTATGAAGTTTGGAGAATCTGCTGCAGCTCTCCATGTTGGGCGGGTCTGGTCGCTCTTCCTCCACCTGCACTTTCTAGATTGGGTTCCCAGGTGGGGCTCTTCTCACTGTTCACATTCTTCCTAAGTGATCTTGCCAACTCACATGAGTTTCATATGACATCTGGCAAGGTTCTCTAAGATTCCTACCTTTAGCCCAAATCTCTCCCTTCAAACTCCAGAATCTTCTATCAGTCTGTTGGATAGTTCCACCTGGAGGTCCCACAGGCAACTCCCAAGTCCAGATATCCAAAACCAGACTCGTCATCACCTCAAGTCTTCCAAATCTGCCTCTGTCTTTTCTGTTTTGGTTTCTGGTGTCACCATGCTCCCAGCAGGGTTGTCACTGTCTGCTTATTTCTTTCTCTTACAGGTGTGTGGATTTAATTTTCTTAATAGTAGGTACCCTGGCTTAGTCCCTTAGTAACTTACCCTCAGCATCTTGCATAGTGCCAGGTGCGCAAGTAGGTGCCTAGTTGTTGGTTCAATAAACGAATGAAATTATTGGACTTATAGTCATAATCATTCTTTTGATCATTTTATGATTTTGTTTGCATTTTTTAAACTCACACAGAAAAAGTATAAATATTATCTATTCTCTATCATCTTTTGGGAAAATAATATAAAGTAAAAAATGAAAGTACCCCTTTTAGTTTCTCCAATCACCCCCAGAGGGGTAGGGGTTACTCCTGAAGCATTTTGGTGCATAGATCTCTTGACATTGTTCTATGCTTATAAATCCATGATTATATATAAATAGACATAAATATGTTATTTTTAAAAAATAAAGTTGCAATGTTAGACATACGAGATTGTAATTTATTCTTTCACTTAACAAGCTACCTGGGTGTCTTTACAGGATATATAAATCTATCCCTGGCTTTTTAATGGCTGCCTAGTATTCCACTGTGTGGCTATAGTATAGTAAATTGGTAGACACTTAGGTTGTCCACCTCCCCTTTTCTACCATTAAAAACAAAACTGAGTCACCTCAAGCTTTGACTGTCTGGAGCTCCACTGCTCCCAGCAGCCAGAATGAAGGAGTAGAGTAGCCCTTGTCATCCTGGGAGGCAGGCTGTGCCCATCTCTGGGCCACTCGAATCACAGGAGAAAACAAAGGTTCAAACAAACATCCTCATATATATCATACATATACCTTTATAAATATTTGTGATAATACTTTTATAAAATGAATTATGGGTTCCTGGAAACGAAAGTTCATTGTCGTGGGGGCATATATATATATACACATATATGTATATATACACACACATATTAGACACTACCTAGCTTCATATATATATATATATATATATACACATAACTGTGTGTCTGTGTGTGTGGACATATGTATATATTCTGTTTAACAGTCCATGAATATCCATTCCCTTTCATACCTACTAATATCTGATATTATCCATATTTTAAATTCTCCTTAATCTGGGAAAGTGGTGCATTATTTTAACTTTTATGTTATTTTCGAGTGGAAGTGAACATATTTTCATATTTTCGCCTATTTTTATTATGTTTTAAAGAATCTGAATGGTGTAGTATTCTTCATCCATTTTTTGACTGGGTTAGTTGTAGAAACTTTTGTATAGAAAAATTATTAATCCTTTGTTAGACATGTTGCAGATATTTTTCCCAGTTCTTTGCTTGTCCTTTAACTTTGTTTATATGTAGTTTGCCATATAGTTTCATTTTTAAAAATCTAACATTTAAAACAATTTTTTATTATGGATACGTAGTAGTTGTATATATTTATGCGGTATGTGTGATGTTTTGATACAAACTTACAATGTATAATGATCTAATCAGGATAATTGGGGTATCCATCACCTCAAGCATTTGTCATTTCTTTGTTTTAGGAGCATTCCAATTCCACTCTTTTAGTTACTTTAAAATATACAATATATTATTTTTAACCATTGTCATCCTATTGCACTACCAAATACTGGATGTTATTCCTTCTATCTAACTGGATTTTTATACCCACTAACCTTCCCCACTTACTTCCTCCTCCCCACACCCTTCGCAACCTCTGACAATCGTTATTCCATTCTCCATCTCCATGAGTTCAATTCATTTTATGTTTTTTAGCTCCCAAGTATGAGTGAAAACATGCAAAGTTTGTCTTTCTGTGACTGTCTTGTTTCACTTAGCATAATGTCCTCCAGTTCCATCCGTGTTCCTGCAAATGACAGAATTTCATTCATTTTTATGGCTGAATAATATTCTATTGCGAATATGTACCACATTTTATTTATTCATTCACCTGTTGATGGATACTTAGGTTGATTCCATATCTTGGCTATTATGAAAGTGCTGCAATAAACATGGGATGTAGATATCTTGATCTACTGATTTCCTTTCTTTTGGATATATACCCAGCAGTGAGATTAATGGATCATACAGCAGTTGTATTTTTAGTCCTTTGAGGAACCTCCATGCTGTTCTCCATAGGGATTTTACTGATTTACTTTCCCATCAGCAGTATATGAGGGTTCCTCTTTCTCCACATCCTCGCCAGCATTTTTTGTCTTTTTGTTAATAGCCATTCTAACTGTCTCTTGGATAAAAGCCATTTTATCTGGGGTGAGATGATATCTCATTGTGGTTTTGATTTGCATTTTCCTGACCATTAGTGATCTTGAGCATCTTTTCACGTGCCTGTTGGCCATTTGTATGTCTTCTTTTGAGAAATGTCTATTCAGATCTTTTGCCCATTTTTAATCAGATTATTTTTTCCTTAATGAGTGGTTTAAGCTCCTTATGTATTCTAGTAATTAATCCCTTAATTAGTGTCAGATGATTACCATATAGCTTTAAATCTTTTATGTAGTCATATTGTCAATATTTCACTTTATGGTTTCTGAGTTCAGGCATTTTATCTAAGGGTAATAATTCTTTTGTATCTTCTACTAAAACTCCAAAGTTTTTACATTTAGATCTTTTTTTTTTTCTGGGTATAGATTAATTCAACTTTTTTTTTGGTTTCTTTTTATTATTATTATACTTTAAGTTCTAGGGTACATGTGCATAATGTGCAGGTTTGTTATATATGTATACTTGTGCCATGTTGGTGTGCTGCACCCATCAATTCGTCAGCACCCATCAACCAGTCATTTACATCAGGTATAACTCACAATGCAATCCCTCCCCACTCCCCTCTCTCCATAATAGGCCCTGGTGTGTGATGTTCCCCTTCCCGAGTCCACATGATCTCATTGTTCAGTTCCCACCTATGAGTGAGAACATGCGGTGTTTGCTTCCCTGTTCTTGCGATAGTTTGCTGAGAATAATGGTTTCCAGCTTCATCCATGTCCCTACAAAGGACAAGAATTCATCCTTTTTTATGGCTGCATAGTATTCCATGGTGTATATGTGCCACATTTTCTTAATCCAGTCTGTCACTGATGGACATTTGGGTTGATTCCAAGTCTTTGCTATTGTGAATAGTGCCATAATGAATATACGTGTTCATGTGTCTTTATAGCAACATGATTTATAATCCTTTGGGTATATACCCAGCAATGGGATGGCTGAGTCATATGGTACTTCTAGTTCTAGATTCTTGAGGAATCGCCGTACTGTTTTCCATAATGGTTGAACTAGTTTACAATCCCACCAACAGTGTAAAAGTGTTCCTATTCTCCACATCCTCTCCAGCACCTGTTGTTTCCTGACTTTTTAATGATGGCCATTCTAACTGGTGTGAGATGGTATCTCATTGTGGTTTTGATTTGCATTTCTCTGAGGGCGAGTGATGATGAACATTTTTTCATGTGTCTGTTGGCTGTATGCAAGTCTTCTTTTGAGAAATATCTGTTCATATCCTTGGCCCACTTTTTGATGGGGTTGTTTG
Organism: Piliocolobus tephrosceles; assembly: GCF_002776525.5. Taxonomy (NCBI): domain Eukaryota; kingdom Metazoa; phylum Chordata; class Mammalia; order Primates; family Cercopithecidae; genus Piliocolobus; species Piliocolobus tephrosceles. Next base: position 3,483,969 of record NC_045445.1, on the reverse strand, counting down.
CTTTTTTCTTGTAAATTTGTTTGAGTTCTTTGTAGGTTCTGGATATTAGCCCTTTGTCAGATGAGTAGATTGCAAAAATTTTCTCCCATTCTGTAGGTTGCCTGTTCACTCTGATGGTAGTTTCTTTCACTGTGCAGAAGTTCTTTAGTTTAATTAGATCCCATTTGTCAACTTTGGCTTTTGTTGCCGTTGCTTTTGGTGTTTTAGACATGAAGTCCTTGCCCATGCCTATGTCCTGAATGGTATCACCTAGGTTTTCTTCTAGAGTTTTTATGGTATTAGGTCTAACATTTAAGTCTCTAATCCATCTTGAATTAATTTTCATATAAGGAGTAAGGAAAGGATCCAGTTTCAGCTTTCTACTTATGGCTAGCCAATTTTCCCAGCACCATTTATTAAATAGGGAATCCTTTCCCCATTTCTTGTTTTTGTCAGGTTTGTCAAAGATCAGATGGCTGTAGATGTGTGGTATTATTTCTGAGGACTCTGTTCTGTTCCATTGGTCTCTATCTCTGTTTTGGTACCAGTACCATGCTGTTTTGGTTACTGTAGGCTTGTAGCATAGTTTGAAGTCAGGTAGCGTGATGCCTCCAGCTTTGTTCTTTTGACTTAGGATTGTCTTGGCAATGCGGGCTCTTTTTTGGTTCCATATGAACTTTAAAGCAGTTTTTTCCAATTCTGTGAAGAAAGTCATTGGTAGCTTGATGGGGATGACATTGAATCTATAAATTACCTTGGGCAGTATGGCCATTTTCACAATATTGATTCTTCCTATCCATGAGCATGGTATATTCTTCCATTTGTTTGTGTCCTCTTTTATTTCACTGAGCAGTGGTTTGTAGTTCTCCTTGAAGAGGTCCTTTACATCCCTTGTAAGTTGGATTCCTAGGTATTTTACTCTCTTTGAAGCAATTGTGAATGGAAGTTCATTCATGATTTGGCTCTCTGTTTGTCTGTTACTGGTGTATAAGAATGCTTGTGATGTTTGCACATTGATTTTGTATCCTGAGACTTTGCTGAAGTTGCTTATCAGCTTAAGGAGATTTTGGGCTGAGACACTGGGGTTTTCTAAATATACAATCATGTCATCTGCAAACAGGGACAATTTGACTTCTTCTTTTCCTAACTGAATAGACTTTATTTCTTTCTCTTGCCTGATTGCCCTAGCCAGAACTTCCAACACTATGTTGAATAGGAGTGGTGAGAGAGGGCATCCCTGTGTTGTGCTGGTTTTCAAAGGGAATGCTTCCAGTTTTTGCCCATTCAGTATTGTATTGGCTGTGGGTTTGTCATAAATAGCTCTTACTATTTTGAGATACATTCCATCAATACCGAATTTATTGAGAGCTTTTAGCATGAAGGGCTGTTGAATTTTGTCAAAGGCCTTTTCTGCATCTATTGAGATAATCATGTGGTTTTTTCCTTTGGTTCTATTTATATGGTGGATTACGTTTATTGATTTGCGAATGTTGAACCAGCCTTGCATCCCAGGGATGAAGCCCACTTGATCATGGTGGATAAGCTTTTTGACGTGCTGCTGGGTTCAGTTTGCCAGTATTTTATTGAGGATTTTTGCATCAATGTTCATCAGGGATATTGGTCTGAAATTCTCTTTTTTTGTTGTGTCTCTGCCAGGCTTTGGTATCAGGATGATGCTGGTCTCATAAAATGAATTAGGGAGGATTCCCTCTTTTTCTATTGATTGGAATAGTTTCAGAAGGAATGGTACCAGCTCCTCCTTGTACCTCTGGTAGAATTCAGCTGTGAATCCATCTGGTTCTGGACTTTTTTTGGTTGGTAGGCTATTAATTATTGCCTCAATTTCAGAACCTGCTATTGGTCTATTCAGGGATTCAACTTCTTCCTGGTTTAGTCTTGGGAGAGTATAAGTGTTCAGGAAATTATCCATTTCTTCTAGATTTTCTAGTTTATTGGTATAGAGGTGTTTATAGTATTCTCTGATGGTAGTTTGTATTTCTGTGGGGTCGGTGGTGATATCCCCTTTATTATTTTTTATTGCATCTATTTGATTCTTCTCTCTTTTCTTCTTTATTAGTCTTGCTAGCGGTCTATCAATTTTGTTGATCTTTTCAAAAAACCACCTCCTGGATTCCTTGATTTTTTGGAGGAATTTTTGTGTCTCTGTCTCCTTCAGTTCTGCTCTGATCTTAGTTATTTCTTGCCTTCTGCTAGCTTTTGAATGTGTTTGCTCTTGCTTCTCTAGTTCTTTTAATTGTGATGTTAGGGTGTCAATTTTAGATCTTTCCAGCTTTCACATGTGGATGTTTAGTGCTATAAATTTCCCTCTACATACTCCTTTAAATGTGTCCCAGAGATTCTGGTATGTTGTATCTTTGTTCTCATTGATTTCAAAGAACATCTTTATTTCTGCCTTCATTTCGTTGTTTACCCAGTAGTCATTCAGGAGCAGGTTGTTCAGCTTCCAAGTAGTTGAGCGGTTTTGATTGAGTTTCTTAGTCCTGAGTTCTAGTTTGATTGCAGTGTGGTCTGAGAGACAGTTTGTTATAATTTCTGTTCTTGTACATTTGCTGAGGAGTGCTTTACTTCCAATTATGTGGTCAATTTTGGAATAAGTGCGATGTGGTGCTGAGAAGAATGTATATTCTGTTAATTTGGGGTGGAGAGTTCTGTAGATGTCTATTAGGTCCACTTGGTGCAGAGCTGAGTTCAATTCCTGGATATCCTTGTTAACTTTCTGTCTCATTGATCTGTCTAATGTTGACAGTGGGGTGTTGAAGTCTCCCATTATTGTTGTATGGGAGTCTAAGTCTCTTTGTAAGTCTCTAAGGACTTGCTTTATGAATCTGGGTGCTCCTGTATTGGGTGCATATATATTCAGGATAGTTAGCTCTTCCTCTATAATTGATCCCTTTACCATTATGTAATGGCCTTCTTTGTCTCTTTTGATCTTTGATGGTTTAAAGTCTATTTTATCAGAGACTAGGATTGCAACCCCTGCTTTATTTTGTTCTCCATTTGCTTGGTAGATCTTCCTCCATCCGTTTATTTTGAGCCTATGTGTGTCTCTGCATGTGAGATGGGTCTCCTGAATACAGCAAACTGATGGGTCTTGACTCTTTATCCAGTTTGCCAGTCTGTGTCTTTTAATTGGACCATTTAGTCCATTCACATTTAAGGTTAATATTGTTATGTGTGAACTCAATCCTGTCATTATGATATTAACTGGTTATTTTGCTCGTTAGTTGATGCAGTTTCTTCCTAGCCTCGATGGTCTTTACATTTTGGCATGTTTTTGCAATGGCTGGTACCGGTTCTTCCTTTCCATGTTTAGGGCTTCCTTCGGGGTCTCTTGTAAGGCAGGCCTGGTGGTGACAAAATCTCTAAGCATTTGCTTATTTGTAAAGGGTTTTATTTCTCCTTCACTTATGAAACTTAGTTTGGCTGGATATAAAATTGTGGGTTTAAAATTCTTTTCTTTAAGAATGTTGAATATTGGCCCCCACTCTCTTCTGGCTTGTAGAGTTTCTGCCCAGAGATCTGCTGTTAGCCTGATGGGCTTCCCTTTGTGGGTAACCCGACCTTTGTCTCTGGCTGCCCTTAACAGTTTTTCCTTCATTTCAACTTTGGTGAATCTGACAATTATGTGTCTTAGAGTTGCTCTTCTCGAGGAGTATCTTTGTGGCGTTCTCTGTATTTCCTGAATTTGAATGTTGGCCTGCCTTACTAGGTTGGGGAAGTTCTCCTGGATGACATCCTGAAGAGTGTTTTCCAACTTGGTTCCATTTTCCCCCTCACTTTCAGGCACACAAATCAGACGTAGATTTTGTCTTTTCACATAATCCCATACTTCTTGAAGGCTTTGTTCATTTCTTTTTCCTCTTTTTTCTTTAGACTTCTCTTCTTGCTTCATTTCATTCATTTGATCCTAAATAGCTGATACTCTTTCTTCCAGTTGCTTGAATTGGTTACTGAAGCTTGTGCATTTGTCACGTATTTCTCGTGTCATGGTTTTTATCTCTGTCAGTTCGTTTATGGCCTTCTCTGCATTGATTATTCTAGTTATCCATTCTTCCATTCTTTTTTCAAGATTTTTAGTTTCTTTGCGCTGAGTACATAATTCCTCCTGTAGCTCTGAGAAGTTTGATGGACTGAAACCTTCTTCTCTCAACTCATCAGTCATTCTCCATCCAGCTTTGATCTGTTGCTGGCGATGAGCTGCGTTCTTTGGAGGGGGAGATGTGCTCTTATTTTTTGAATTTCCAGCTTTTCTGCCCTCCTTTTTCCCCATCTTTGTGGTTTTATCTGCCTTTGGTCTTTGATGATGGTGACATACTGATGGGGTTTTGGTGTGGGTGTCCTTCCTGTTTGTTAGTTTTCCTTCTAACAGTCAGGACCCTCAGCTGTAGGTCTGTTGGAGATTGCTTGAGGTCCACTCCAGACCCTGTTTGCCTGAGTATCAGCAGCGGAGGCTGCAGAAGATAGAATATTGCTGAACAGCGAGTGTACCTGTCTGACTCTTGCTTGGGAAACTTCATCTCAGGGGTGTACCCTGCCATGTGAGGTGTGGGGTGTCGGTCTGCTCCTAGTGGGGGATGTCTCCCAGTTAGGCTATTCAGGGGTCAGGGACCCACTTGAGCAGGCAGACTGTCCATTCTCAGATCTCAACCTCCGTGTTGGGAGGTCCACTGCTCTCTTCAAAGCTGTCAGACAGGGTCATTTGCCTCTGCAGAGGTTTCTGCTGCCTTTTTTTGTTGTTTGTTTAGCTGTACCCTGTCCCCAGAGGTGGAGTCTACAGAGACAGGAAAGCCTCCTTGAGCTGCTGTGGACTCCACCCAGTTCGAGCTTCCCAGCGGCTTTGTTTACCTACTTAAGCCTCAGCAATGGCAGGCACCCCTCCCCCAGCCTCGCTGCTGCCTTGCTGTTAGGACGCAGACTGCTCTGCTAGCAATGAGGGAGGCTCCGTGGGTGTGGGACCCTCTGGGCCAGGTGTGGGATATAATCTCCTGGTGTGCCATTTGCTAAGACCCTTGGTAAAGTGCAGTATTGAGGTGGGAGTTACCCGATTTTCCAGGTGTTGTGTGTCTCAGTTCCCCTGGCTAGGAAAAGGGATTCCCTTCCCCCTCGTGCTTCCCAGGTGAGGCGATGCCTCGCCCTGCTTCAGCTCTCGTTGGTCGGGCTGCACAAGCTGACCAGCACCCATTGTCCGGCACTCCCTAGTGAGATGAACCCGGTACCTCAGTTGAAAATGCAGAAATCACCCGTCTTCTGTGTCACTTGCACTGGGAGCTGGAGACTGGAGCTGTTCCTATTTGGCCATCTTGCTCTGCCCCCTCACATTTAGATCATTAAGACACCTGATTTATTTATTTATTTTTGCAAAATGAGTGAAGCAGGTCTCT
>NC_045445.1:3313333-3473588 GCF_002776525.5 Piliocolobus tephrosceles | reverse complement strand
CATAGACAGACATATGTGTTTGTTTCTAAAATGCTTATTCTGTTCCACTGATTGACTAAACTCTTTCTGTGCTGGTTCCACATTGTTTTCATTAATGAGACTTTAGTACATATGTCCTCTCTTATTATTCTTCTTTTTCAAATATATCTTACTTATAATTACATTAAGAAGAAATTTAGAATCAATTTGTAGAGTCTGAAATAAATCACCACTGATACTTTGACTGAAGTCACATTTTTATATTAATTTGCAAAATATCTACATCTTGGTGATGTTAAATCTTTCTCTCCAGAAACCAAGTATGTCACTGCATTAAATCAGGTCTTATTGTGTGTTATTTGCTAAAATTTGGGTTCCTCTCTCTAAGTCCTTCTTGGTTTATTGTTCATCAATCCTCCATTATAGTATTTGCACCCATCAAGATAAAATAGATGACATTATTTTATTAACCAGGCATCTGATATGCAGATCAGGGACAGGGAGAAGGAATGATTGTCTCAGTGTTATACAGTGAATTAATGACAGGGCTGGGGCCATGAGGGATGAGAATGAGAGAGAAGAATGGAAGACATTTCGAGCAAAAGATAAATAATCTTTGAAAAAGGAACTGTGAGAAACCAACAAAGTGGTTGGAGGGGTAAGAAGTGGAAAGAATGGTAAGAGTGAAGAGTTGGGGGATGGTCGTGCCTAAGGCTCCTCTTCTGCTCATAGAACTGAGCTGTCAAAGGAGAAGAGAACATGGATAGGGTGCTTAGTTAATACACAATTATCCTCAGTAGGTCAGTTATTAAAAGCTCAGAAACTCTGGGTGGGAGCTTAAGTCATTTAGAGACTCTTTTTTTCTTTCTTTCTTTTTTTTTTATTATACTTTATGTTCTAGGGTACATGTGCACAACGTGCAGGTTTTTTACATATGCATACATGTGCCATGTTGGTGTGCTGCTTAAATGTAACCAGGTCCTCAATTTCTCAGTGGCAGACATGGTCTGGGAAATGAGGATTATTCATAGATGGTTGGTCTAAGTCAGATATTATTTGGATAATGGATTGTGGCAGCATCTGCTAGACAGAATACCCACCTAAGAACCAGGATGCTTGAGTCATAGTCTCGCCCCTAACAGCAACTCACCAAGAGACTTTGGGTCAATCATGAAATCTCTCTGGGCTTCACCTTTCCCAGATGCAAAATTGAGATGCTACCTGATCCTGTCTTGTTTACCCAAAAGGGCATCAAAAAGTTAGAACAAGTGTCACTTGTGAGTAAATGGTGGATACTGGGAAGGAGACAATATGGCCACCTTTACAAGGTGTGTGATATCTCTGAAGAAGTAGCAGTTTAGGCTGCCAGGCCCAGACGAGGACAGAGAGAGACCAGGGTAAGCATAAATAACAGATGGGAGGGTAACTCGAGTACAACATCTACCTGCTTTGGAGCCAGCTGCACGTGAGAACCCTTTAGAACAGGGATGCCAAGGAGAAACTCAAGAACCGGGTTAGATGGAAAGGAGGGAAGGAGGTAAATGTGGAGAATTACAAGGACGAAGTGAGAAAGAAAAGCAGTGTAATATTTCTGTGCCTGCAGAGTTTTAAGTAAGGTTAGTTGAGAGGAGGAAAGGACAAGCAGAAGTGAGAGGTAACTTTCCAGTTTCCTCAGGATGAGTGAAACAAGCTGGAGACCCCTGCATGGGAAGATTCATTCGGAGGATGAGAGCAGTTACTAAATCAGAGAAAATCCAGTGAGGATCCTGCTTATTAATTTGATTGCAACTGACTCACGAGACGGATTAACAGTAATTCACATCCTGGCAAGTAAGAGGTTTGATGGGAGCTTCAGATTGAGCAGATAAATTTGATTTGTGGTGGAGACCGTATCAGAAGAAAAGGGGCCAGGGCGGCAGCAGGATGATTCCACTTGGCAGGCCATGGCCAGGGAATCTGTTCATTCTCTGCAGGAATGAAACACTGACCTGATCAGGAGAGCCATTGTAGATGCATTCGCAGTCATAGGACAAAAACCAGACATCTCTGGGAACTGGCCTAAGTGTATAAGCATGATCCAAAGAGCTGAAGGACAAGCAGGGCTCTGCAGCTTGGGTCAGGCAAGAGTTGAATCTGGGAAAGGAGCACTGCTTCTTTGGAGTACATTTCCTGGGACATACACATGGAACACATTATGAGCAGAACTCAGTGAGATGTAGTCTCTATTGCTTTCTTTAGGGGATGTTTCATGACAAAGCCTAAGTCAGAAAAAAGCTGTCATTGTTCTGATTTTGGTTTGGAAATTGTTTCCAGTGTAGGCATTAGGGAGGGCCTAAGATAGGACATGGGTGTAGCACAAGAAATCACTGGCAGGACAAGGGGTTTTGGTGGCTCTGCAGTGTTACTGGCAAAGGACATTGTGTATTTACTTTGTCTTGGGAGAGAGGTAGGAGCAGAGGGAAAGGAGAAAAGGAAGAAGGAGCGGCCCAGGTATCTCTTAGTCTGTAAGAGAAGGAGAAAGGAGGGCGGAACCAAGGGAAGGCAAACAAAGAGGCTGAATTTTAAGTTTCAGTGGGATAGAAAGAAAACTCAATAAGAAAATGGGCTAGGGAGGACAGAGAGGTGTTTGGAAGTGAGCTGGGCTGGGCTGAAGACAGTGGACAAGAAGGCAGAAGCCTTCCCTGGTCAAGAAGAGAGCACTTTGCAAGAATCCACTGAGGAGGAAAGGATTGGGTGGAGGGGGTGGCAGAGGTTGGGAGGAGGGTGTCCAAGGTCCAGTGAATGGAAAAGAGCCAAGAGAATGAGCTCAGCAGACCCAGCCTGGATAGAATCAGAATACTGGAGGTGGGAGGTCGCCCCCAGCAAAAGAGCTGGAGCAGAGGGAGGGGGAGGGGAGTGCAGACAGTTCAAAGACAGCCTCCAAGGACTCATTCAAATGACACAAACACAAATCACAACTTAGCGTAGGAATATGTACAACAAGTGGACTAAGAATGCAGGAGGCCAGAGAGGTAGCTGCTGGGGCCCTGGGAGAAGAAAAAAGAGATGTCTCTTCAGTATAAGACGAGGCTGAATACAAAGAGGACAGTGTATTGTAGGGGAGGCCAAGAGGGCCGGGGGCTCTTCAGAAGGGGAAGCAGGGAGCAGAGCCAGAAGGGGGAGGCTGGATTTCTCACGCAGTTTGCATTTTCTAGGACCTGTGAGATGTGGGTTTCAAGATATACAATTGTGAAGGTGAATTAGGGAGGGAGAAAGCAGCATTGTGACCATGAAAAGCAAGAGAAGCATGAAAGGGGAACATTATTTGAGCAAGCTGCACATTTCCCCCAAATGAGGAAGAATGTAGGACTGGAAGGGGACTCCCACTGTATCTAAGCTGCAGAGATAGGGTTGAAAGCAACTAGAGAGTGATCCATCACAGCCAGGAGTCAAAATTAGTTGTAATGGCGAGTACAGAGTTTTAGTTTGAGAAGATGAAAAAGCTCTGGAGATGGATGGTGGTGATGGTTGTATAACAGTGTGAAGTGCTTAATGCCACTGAACTGTATGCTTATAAATACTTACAGTTGGTAAATTTTATGTGATGTATATTTTACCACAATAAAAGGATTAGTCTGTACAAGAGCATGTCGGAGGCACTCTGTGGAGAGCTGTTGTAACTGACCAAACTAGCTCTGGGAGAGGGGAGACGGCAACCAGAAACTGAGGACATCTGACCACCAACCAAGGTGCTTGGCCAAGTCATCTGATGGTCAGATGTGATCTCTGGAGCCAAATGCCTAGGCTTAATCCCAGCTCTACCACTCACTTGCTGTATGACCTCCAATAAAGGTCAATAAGAAAACCTCCAATAAAAGGTTTTCTTATTTGTAAAATGGCATAATCATAATCATAGTGCCTACTCAATAAGTTGTTGGAGAAATTGAATTAACGCCGGCTATGTCCTGACACAGAAGAAGCACTCAACAAATGCAGGCTTTTGTCACTGTACCCATACTGCCCCCACAATAAGAAACTCTTAGCTTGGAAACCAATTTCTGTAAAGTACTATGCACATTGCCTAGGATGAAATATGTATGTACTCAGTAAAATGTAGTTTTCTTTCAGCTTTTTCACTTACAAAGTATATCATATTCATTTTCTCCCCTGTCATGTCAAGTTTAAGTTAACACTTTTCAGTCACGTTATGGAAAGAATAGAAATCAATTGTATAATAAGATGGGGGTGATCAAAAGGAAGGAAGGCTCTATCCTCTGTTGAAACTTAGAGCAAATTTTCTCTATGAATGGTCCTGGCACCCTGTTCTCCAGAATGACCAGGGTCAATGACTCAAGGCAAAGACTCCAGGGCCCCTTCAAACCTACAAAACCAGAGTCCCTGAGGTGTAGCTTAAGAATCTGCACTAGGGTGCTCCTCATGTGATTATTCTGAACGCTCAAGTCTGAGAATAGCTGCTTTAGGGCTTGTATTGGTTTTTGCAGCTCTACATCTCTTGGGAGTGGTCTGTCATATGCTAGGTCCAATCTGCCTCCTTTCTCTGTAGCCACCATCATTTGATGTCTACTCACAGGTTGAGCTTTGTTTCTAATTTGGAAGCCCAGTTTTGATTTTTATTGGAGGCACATAAATGGAAACCTGTAGTTCTAAAATTTTAAAGACACGGTTCCTGTTCTTCTAAAGCTTCCAGTACCTCCAGCTCTCTCCTGAGACTGGCCTTTGCCTTATGGTGGCCAATATGCCCTCCAAGGGACCAAAATTATTCTCAAAATGGGAATTGAGTCCTACTAAACACTGAAACCTGCCTGTCAGATTTCCCAAGGAGCACCTCCCCCAAGATGCCTTAATTCTGATCCTCCTCCCCACCACTGAAACATCCTAGTACTTCATCTTGCACGTGGGGCCAGTCACTTGTGTAGACTTCCATCTTCTCTTACTGTTGTCCTTGGCCATAATGGAGCTGCATCCCCATCCATCTCAATAGCCAGTACCTGCACTTGTAGCTATTAAACCCTCAAACAGTTGTCCCGCCCTCAGTAGATGGGTCAAGTACTCTGGCAACTCCATGCTGTAGTGTGATGCAGGAGATTATCTTTGCTTTAAAATATTTGCTTTACAATATTTCAGAAAAGAGAAAGGAGAGAGGGGATAGATGACATAAGTTTGTCAAAATATTGATGGTTGTCAAAGCTGAGTAGTGGATGCATAGAAGTAAATTATACTCTTCTGTCTCCTTTTGTGTATATTTGTGAGATTTTATTATGACACACATGTTAGGTTACTCACCTAGAATTCTGACTTCCTGAATATGGAGTTTATATGACTGTAAGAAATTTGCGCCAGCTTATACTGGCTCATGAGAGCTGACAGTTAAATTTTCAGGAATTTCATGGTTGTTAAACATGGTCATTATTAAAAATTAAATTTTATAAGCTCATAATTAAATCAATTATATTAATAACAAAGGGAATGAATACTTCAAACTCATTACTATTTATTTCAGTATGCTTTCTAATTACATATGACCTTGATGTTATTTACTTCTGTTGTATCTGTGTGATGAAATGCTGTATACATCTCTTCTGAAGCCTATGTTCAGTAACATCACATTGGTAGTTTAAAATCAGCCATAGCAGGAATATTTATGCCATGTGAATTGGAAAACACTATAAATCAGGACTTGATTCAATGCCTAGACTTAAAGAAAGAGATTGTGAAAATATTAATAATTCAGGTGAAATTAAAACGTGTTGTGTCTGTAGTCATTACATTTATGCACAAAAAAATAAGAAAATATTATTCCAGGATTTGAAAACTGTTATTTAGCTCAGCAAAAAAGTCACATCTATCATGGATAAACAAGTGAATTTTTGCCTTACATAATGCTGAAGTAGGAACATGTTTCAGTTTTTGTCATACAAAATGAATGTAATGTGTACAAAGGTGAAATATAGTTTATCTATAATCGTATATCAGGTTTAATGACAATAAAGTTATTGAGAAAAGAGTTAGTAGGCTGGGATGCAGTTATATTTGTCAAATTATGGTTAAATTGAAGCCAGACATTAGCTATGGATACAAGAGCTTAGGAAAAATTTATTAAAGTATTCTGGGAGAATCAATTAGCCATATGGAATTTATAATAAAGAGTACTGTATATTTTATCAGTATTTGTAACTTGTGTGCTACATATTATTTATCAATAAAAATATTCTATATAAATATACTAGCACACCACTACTGTGAGAGAGAAAGCATTTCCTGCAGATAAAACCATTGTTAAATGACTCCAGCAAACAAACGCAGAGTAAATGTTTAAAGACTCAGGATTTATTTTTATTTTAGACATACTTCTCCAGTTATTTCAATCTTAAAACTCAATTTTTAGGTCACAAAGTCAAACTCTTGTCTTTTATGTATCCTTGTTCTGCTTACTCAATGTAGATTCCATGGAAGTAAGCACAGAAACATCAGTGCCTCACTGTTAAAGTAAACTTCCCCTTTGTGACTCTCTCAATGTCTTCAAAGATGATCGATGAAATATTACGGTCCTTTGGTTAAAAAGTAATCAAAGCTGAAACCATTATGAAAATTAGAAACATACCGAAGAGGCCAAGCATAGAACACAGTGGAAACTAGAGTCTAAAGCCTATGGCACAGGATGCCAATAGGCCTGCACTGTCACACCCCCAAGTTCCCAATGGACTTAGTGCCTCAACAGTTTCAATTTAAGTAGCTGATATGTGTGTTATTCTTCCTCTGAGACCACACTGACTCCTGATCTATAATAAAAAATAATTGACTTTTAATATTCAAATTGGAACTTGCTTGGTTTGAAAACTATTATTCTGCATTAGTGAATATTAATAAAATGTTGGTCAATGATACAAATACATACCTGCATACATATTTATTTTCATACGAAAACCTTAAAACGGGGAGGAGCCAAGATGGCCGAATAGAAACAGCTGTGGTCCGCAGCTCCCATTAAACCCAACACAGAAGGCAGGTGATTTTTGCATTTCCAACTGAGGTACCCAGTTCATCTCATTGGGACTGGTTAGGCAGTGGGTGCAACTGACAAAGAGCAAACAGAAGCAGGGTGGGTCGTCACTTCACCCAGGAAGCACAAGGAGCTGTGGGACCGCCCTCCCCAGCCAAGGGAAGTGGTGATGGACTGTGCTACCCACCCTGGGTACTATGCTTTTTCCACGGATTTTTGCAATCTGCAGATCAGGAGATTCCCTCTTGAGCCTACACCTCCAGGGCCCTGGGTTTCAAGCACAAAACTGGGCGGCTGTTTGGGCAGGCACCAAGCTAGCTGCAGGGGCTTTTTTCGTACTCCTGTGGCACCTGGAACCCCAGTGAGACAGGAGAACTGTCCACTCTCCTGGAAAGGTGGCTGAAGCCAGGGAACCAAGTGGTCTTACTCAGTGGCTCCCACACCTACAGAGCTCAGCAAGCTAGGAACCACTGGCTTGAAATTCTTACTGCCAGCACAGCAGTCTGAAGTTGACCTGGGATGATAGAGCTTGGTGGGGAGAGAGGCAACCACCATTACTGAGGCTTTAGTAGGCAGTTTTCCCTGACAGTGCTAAGGAGACTGGGAGGTTTGGACTGGGTGGATTCCACCACAATGCAGCAAAGTGGCTGTGGCCAGACTGCTTCTCTAGATTCCCCCTCACTGGGCAGGGCATCTCTGAAGGAAATGCAGCAGGCCTAGTCAGGGACTTACAGATAAAACTCTCATCTCCCTGGGACAGAGCACCTGAGGGGAGGGGTGGCTGTGGGCGCAGGTTCCGCAGACTTAATCTTTCCTGCCTGTTGGCACTGAAGAGAGCAGCTGATCCTGACAAGGATGATTCTCCTAGCACAGCACACCAGTTCTGAAAAGGGACCAACTACCTGCTCAAGTGGGCCCTCAAACCCCATGTCTCCTGACTGGGAGAGACGTCCAAACAGAGGTCGACAGACACCTCATACAGGAGAGCTCTGGCTGGCACCAGGCTACTGCCTTCTGGGACAAAGCTTCCAGAGAAAGGAGCAGGCAGCAATCTTTGCTGTTCTGCAGCCTCCACTAGTGATACCCAGGCGAATAGGGTCTGGAGTGGACCTCCAGCAAACTGCAGCAGATGGGCAGAAGGGGAGCCTGACTATTAGAAGAAAAACTAACAAACAGAAAGCAACAACAAAAACATCAACAAAAAAGACCCCCACACAAAAACCCTATCCAAAGGTCATCAGCCTCAAAGATCAAAGTTAGAAAAATCCACAAAGTTGAGGAAAAATGCTGAAAATTCCAAAAGCCAGAATGCCTCTTCTCCTCCAAATGATCGCAACACCTCTCCAGTTAGGGTGCAAAACTGGACCAAGAATGGGACTGATGAATTGACAGAATTAGGTTTCAGAAGGTGGGTAATAAACTCCTCTAAGCTAAAGGAGCATGTTCTAAGCCAATGCAAGGAAGCTAAGAACCTAGATAACAGGTTACAGGAACTGCTAGCTAGAATAACCAGTTCAGAGAGGAACACAAATGAGCTGATGGAGCTGAAAAACACAGCATGAGAACTTTGTGAAGCATTCATAAGTATCAATAGCTAAATCAATCAAGTGAAAGAAAGGATATCAGAGATTGAAGACCACCTTGCTGAAATAAGGCATGCAAGACAAGATTAGAGGAAAAAGAATGAAAAGGAATGAACAAAGCCTACAAGAAATATGGGACTATGTGAAAAGACCAAACCTACAATTGATTGGTGTACCTGAAAGCAATGAGGAGAATGGAACCAAGTTGGAAAACACTCTTCAGGATATTATCTAGGAGAACATCCTCAACCTAGCAAGAAAGGCCAACGTTCAAATTCAGAAAATACAGAGAATACCACTAAGATACTCCATGAGAAGACCAACCCCAAGACACATAATTGTCAGATTCATCAAGGTTGAAATGAAAGAAAAAGTGTTAAGGGCAGCCAAAGGGAAAAGTCAGGTCACCTACAAAGAGAAGCCCATCAGACTAATAGCAGATCTTTCTGCAGAAACCCTCCAAGCCATAAGACCATGGGGGCCAACAGAATTTTATATCCAACCAAACTAAACATCATAAGAGAAGGAGAAATAAAATCCTTTAGAGACAAGCAAATGCTGAGGGATTTTGTCACCACCAGGCCTGCCTTGCAAGAGCTCCTGAAGGAAGCACTAAATATGGAAAGGAAAACCTGATACCAGCCACTGCAAAAACACACCAAAATATAAAGACCAATGACACTATCAAGAAACTACACCAACTGATGTGCAAAATAACCAGCTAGCATCATGATGATGGGATCAAATTCACACATAACAATATTAACCTTAAATGTAAATGAGCTAAATGCCCCAATTAAAAGACAGACTGGCAAATTGGATAGAGTCAAGACCCATTGGTGTGCTGTATTCAGGAGACCCATCTCATGTGAAAAGACACACATAGGTTCAAAATAAAGGGATGGAGGACTATTTACCAAGCAAATGAAAAGCAAAAAAGCAAAAAAAAAAAAAAAAAAAAAAAAAAGCAGGGGTTGTAATCCTAGTCTCTCGTAAAACAGACTTTAAACCAACGAAGATAAAAAAAGACAAAGAAGTGCATTACGTAATGGTAAATGGGTAAATGGATCAATACAAGAAGAGCTAACTATCCTAAATATATGTGCACCCAATACAAGAGTACCCAGAGTCATAAAATGAATTCTTAGAGACCTACAAAGAGACTTAGACTCCTACACAATAATAGTAGGAGATTTTAACATCTCACTGTCAATATTAGACAGATCAGTGAGACAGAAAATTAAGAAGGATATTCAGGACTTGAACTCAACTCTGGATGAAGTGGACCTAATAGACATCTACAGAACTCTCGACCCCAAATCAGCCACATATGCATTTTTCTCAGTCCCACATGGCACTTATTCTAAAATAAACCACGTAATTGGAAGTAAAGCACTCCTCAGCACATGCAAAATAAAGGAAATCATAACAAACAGTCTCTCAGACCACAGTGCAATCAAATTAGAGCTCAGGATTAAGAAACTCACTCAAAACCACACAACTAGATGGAAACTGAACAACCTGCTCCTGAATGACTCCTGGGTAAATAATGAAATTAAGGCAGAAATCAAGAAGTTCTTTGAAACCAATGAGAACAAAGAGACAATGTACCAGAATCTCTGGAACACAACTAAAACAGTGTTAATGGGGAAATTTATAGCACTAAATGTCCACATGCGAAAGCTGGAAAAATCTCAAATAAACACCCTAACACCACAATTAAAAGAAGTAGAGAAACAGGAGCAAACAAATTCAAAAGCTAGCAGAAGGCAAGAAATAACTAAGATCAGAGCAGAACTGAAGGAGATAGAGACACGAAAAACCCTTCAAAAAATCAATGAATCCAGGAGCTGGTTTTTTGAAAAAAATTAACAAAACAGGTAGACTGTTAACTAGATTAATAAGAAAAGAGAGAAGCATCAAATAGACACAATAAAAATGATAAAGAGGATATCACCACAGATCCCACAGAAATATAAACTACCATCAGAGAATACTATAAACACCTATATGCAAATAAACTAGAAAATCTAGAAGACATGGATAAATTCCTGGACACATACACTATCCCAAGACTAAACCAGGAAGAAGTCAAATCCCTGAATAGACCAACAACAAGTTCTGAAATTGAGGCAGCAATTAATAGCCTATCAACTAAAAAAAGCACAGGACCAGATGGATTCACAGCTGAAGTCTACCAGAGGTACAAAGAGGAGCTGGTACCATTCCTTCTGAAACTATTCCAAGCAATAGAAAAAGACAGACTCCTCTTTAACTCATTTTATGAGGCCAGAATTATCCTGATACCAAAACCTGGCAGAGACACAACAAAAAAAGAAAACTTCAGGCCAATATCCCTGATGAACATAGATGTTAAAATCCTCAATAAAATACTGGCAAACCAAATCCAGCAGCACATCAGAAAGCTTATCCACCATGATCAAGTCAACTTTATTCCTGGCATGCAAGGCTGGTTCAACATACACAAATCAATAAACATAATCCATCACATAAACAGAACCAATGACAAAAACCACATGATTATCTCAATAGATGAAGAAAAGGCCTTTGATAAAATTCAACTTCTCTTCATGTTAAAAACTCTCAATAAACTAGGCATTGATGGAACATATCTCAAAATAATAAAAGCTATTTATGGCTAACCCATAGCCAATATCATACTGAATGTGCAAAAGCTGGAAGCAGTCCCTTTGATAACCAGTACAAAACAAGGATGCCCTCTCTCACTACTGTTCAACATAGTATTGGAGGTTCTGGCCAGGGCAATCAGGCAAGAGAAAGAAATAAAGGGTATTCAAATAGGAAGAGAGGAAGTCAATATGTCTCTTTTTGCAGATGACATGATTGTGTATTCAGAAAACCCCATCATGTCAGCCCAAAAACTATGCTGATCAGCACCTTCAGCCAAGTCTCAGGATACAAAACCAATGTGGAAAATCACAAGCATTCCTACACACCAACAATAGACAAGCAGAGAGCCAAATCATGAATGAATTCCCATTCATAATTGCTACAAAGAGAATAAAATGCCTAGGAATCCAACATATAAGGGATGCGAAGGACCTCTTTAAGGAGAACTTCAAAGCACTTCTCAACAAAATAAGAGAGAATCAAACGAATGGAAAATCATTCCATGCTCATGGATAGGAAGAATCAATATTGTGAAAATGGCCATAATGCCCAAAGAAATTTACAGATTCAATGGTATTCCCATCAAGTGACCACTGACTGTCTTCATAGAATTAGAAAAAACTACTTTAAATTTCACATGGAGGCAAAAAAGAGCCCATATAGTCAAGACAATCCTAAGCAAAAAGAACAAAGCTGGAGGCAGCATGCTACCTGATGTCAAACTATACTATAAGGATACAGTAACCAAAACAGCATGGTATTGGTAACAAACCAGATATATCTCTATCTCTATCTCTATCTCTATGTCTATCTCTATCTCTATCTCTATCTCTATCTCTACCAGTGGAACAGAACAGAGACCTCAGAAATAACACCACACATCTACAACCAGCTGATCTTCGACAAACCTGACAAAAACAAGCAATGGGGAAAGGATTCCCTATTTAGTAAATGGCGTTGGGAAAACTGGCTAGCCATATATGGAAAACTGAAACAGGACCCCTTCCTTACACCTTATACAAAAATTAAGATGGATTAAAGACTTTAATGTAAAACCCAAAACCATAAAAACTCTAGAAGAAAACCTAGGCAATACCATTCAGGACATAGGCATGGGCAAGGACTTCATGACTAATACACCAAAAGCAATGGCAACAAAAGCCAAAATAGACAAATAGGATTTAATTAAACTTAAGCACTTCTGCAGAGCAAAAGAAAACTATCACCAGAGTGAACAGGCAACCTACAGAATGAGAGAAAAATGTTGCAATCTACCCATCTGACAAAGGGCTAATTTCCAGAATCTACAAAGAAGTTTAAAAAATTTACAAGAAAAAACAAACAACCACATCAAAAAGTGGGCAAAGGATATGAACAGACACTTCTCAAAAGAAGACATTTATGTGGCCAAGAAATATATGAGGAAAAGCTCATCATCACTGATCATTAGAGAAATGCAAATCAAAACCACAACGAGATACCATCTCATGCCAGTCAGAATGGTGATTAATAAAAAGTCAGGACACAATAGATGCTGGCGAGGCTGTGGAGAAATAGGAGTGCTTTTACCTCATTGTTGGGAGTGTAAATTAGTTCAAGCATTGTGGAAGACAGTGTGGCAATTCCTCAAGGATCTAGTACCAGAAATACCATTTGACCCCGCAATTCCATTATTGGGTATATACCCAAAAGATTATAAATCATTCTATGATAAATCATTGTACTATAAAGACACATGCACATGTATGTTTATTGCATCACTATTTACAATAGCAATGACTTGGAACCAACCCAAATGTCCATCAACGATAGACCGGATAAAGAAAATGTTGCACATATTCACCATGGAATACTATGCAGCCATTAAAAAGACTGAGAACATGTCTTTTGCAGGGATATGGTGAAGTTGGAAGCTCTCGTTCTCAGCAAACTAACACAGGAACAGAAAACCAAACACCACATCTTCTTACTCATAAGTGGGAGTTGAACAATGAGAACACATGGACACAGGGAGGGGAACAACACACACCGGGGCCTGTTGAGGGGTAGGGGGCAAGTAGAGGGAGAGCATTAGGACAAATACCTAATGCACGACAGGATTAAAATGTAGATGATGGATTGATAGGTGTAACAAGCCACCATGGCACATGTATCCCCGTAGGTAACAAACCTGCACATTTTGAACATGTATCCTGGAACTTAGAGTGGAAAAAAAAAGAATAAAGAAAGAAAAAGAAAACTTAAAACGTGTGTAACAATAGAATAATATAACGAATTCCCATATATCCATCACCCAGATTCAACACTTAACAATTTCACCATTTTAATCTCTGGTGACTTTTTTTTATTTTTTATTTTATTTTATTTTTTTTTGAGACAGAGTCTCGCTCTGTCGCCCAAGTTGGAGTGCAGTGATGCAATCTCGGCTCACTGCAACCTCCACCTCCCAGGTTCAGGTGATTCTCCTGCCTCAGCCTCCTGAGTAGCTGGGACTACAGGCGCATGCCACCACGTCCGGATACTTTTTTGTATTTTAAGTAGAGATGGGTTTTCACCGTGTTAGCCAGGATGGTCACGATCTCCTGACATGATCCACTCACCTCAGCCTCCCAAAGTGCTGGGATTATAGGTGTGAGAAACCACGCCCAGCCGGGTTACATTTTTAATATAATAAACAGCTAGCTATTTACAGGAATCTCTTACTGAAGGTTTTTAGAAATGAAAAGGTTCTTCTCCTTCTTCCCTATCACCTCTCTACGTGTCCCCATTCTATTCATCTTCAGAGTGTAGCTCCATTGGCACGTCTTGCAGAAAGTCCTCCCTGAGAGCCTTTCCCCACCTCTCAATAACTGTAAAGTCTCCACTTCCTTTGAATTTCCACTGTCCTTCTTTATACTATTCATATAGCTCCGTGCATTTTCCAGTGATGTGTGTTCCTGTTTCAGCCCTTCTGTTAAGTTGACCCACTCACTTCTGTTTCTATGATAGCCCAACCTAAGGCATTATCTCTTTCCAAGAATCTTGTAACCTGTAGCAAGTGTATTAGTTTGCTAGGGCTGCTGTAACAAAGTACTGCAAATTGAATCTGGGTGGATTAAACAGCAGAAATTTATCATCTCCCAGTTCTGGAGGCTGAAAGTCAGAAATCAAGGTGTTGGCAGGGTTTGTTCCTTCTGAGAGCTGTGAGGTGGAACCTGTTCCAGGCTTCTCTCCTACCTTCTATTACCTTCAGAGGTTCCTTGGCTTGTAGATGGCATTCTCCTTGTGTGTTTACATTGTCTGCCTTCTGTAGGTGCCTGTGTCTAAATTTCCCTCTTTTATAAGGATACTAGGAATATTGGATTGGGGCCCACCATAATAACCTTATTTTAACTTGACCACTTCTGTAAAAACCTTATTTCCAACTAAAGTTACATTCTGAGGTACCAGGGGTTAGGACTTCAACATGTCTTTTCTAGAGATACAAGTCAACCCGTAAGAGTGGGCATCCAGGCTGGGCACAGTGGCTCATGCCTGTAATCCTATCACTTTGGGAGGCTGAGGCGGGCAGATCATGAGGTCAGGAGACCAAGATCATCCTGGCTAACATGGAGAAACCCCGTTTCTACTAAAAACACAAAAAGTTAGCTGGGCGTAGTGTCACGCACCTGTAGTCCCAGCTACTCGGGAGACTGAGGCAGAAGAATTGTTTGAACGCAGGAGGCAGAGGTTGCAGTGAGCCGAGATTGCGTCACTGCACTCCAGGCTGGGTGACAGAGTGAGACTCCATCTCAGAAAAAAAAAAAAAAAAAAAAAGAGTGGGCATCCATTACTGTTAGCCACATGACTTCATGGATACAAAATGTCTTCTCTTTTGGAGTGACATCCTGAAGTAGTTGCTAGTGAAAATCTAAAATCACTCTCCTGTCCAAAATCTCCCTTCCAAGTTTCCTCAGATTAGCATACTTCTGTATGCTCCCTTTTTAGAAAAGGGGGTCAAACTACAGTGACATGATGACATATTTCTGTTTTCTCTTTTACTTTCTAATTTTCCAATCCTTTAAGCCAAAGCTATTTAGAGAGACTATATAAAGCATAAACTTTTTGTTTGTATTATATAACCCAGAAGAAAATACGATAGTGTGTCAGTGATCAAAGGATTTTGTTTCATCCAACACAGAAATACCTTTCCATTTTCTCTTTGGGAACCCATTCACTCATTTACTCACTAATTTAACCAATAACTATTAAGCATTTACTATATTCCATGTTCTAGGTTGGCACTGCAAGTACAGTGGTGAATAGACACCATTATTACCTTCATGGGGCTGAGTTACAATTGGAGGGTCATGCAATTTCTCAAGTCCAATGTACCCCTCAGAAGTTGGCTCCTTCTCCAGAGTTCCCTTCTGCTGATCTGGCCAGATTTCACAGCATAATCATCAGGCTATCAACATTTGATATTGTCAATGACTTCCAGTCACTAATATCTTGTCCTCTCTAAAAAAGTGGCTTTCAAACGCTCCTTTCTTTAGGGTCTTGGCCATTTCCTCACTCTTCTTCCAAGGCATTAGATAGTCATCATGCTTATCATTTTCTTACAAACTAGAGTTCAACTTTCCCTTGAGAGTTTTCTTTAGATTGTTCCTGAACTATTCACTTGCTTTTTAAACCAGTGTCTTTCCAATTTTAGTGGTAGGCAAAACATTTTAGTGGCTAGTCTGACAAGTCAGGCCAGAGATTAGAGTAGCACAGACTTAAATGTTGGTGACAGAGAACTGGAGAGTAGGTGGTTTACAGGAGTAGTTCACCAACTTTAGTATGTATAAGAATTACTCAGGGAGCAGATTTAAAGTGCATATTTTCAGATTTCACCCTGAGCATTTCTTTTTCAGTAGGAAGACAGTAGTCCCAGGACCATACTTTGAGAAACACTGAACTAGAGCACAGGGTGCTTGTAGGGAAAGCACATTAAGGCCATGGAGGATGGGGCTAAGTCACTGGGGGCCTTCAATACCAGGGGTAGTAATCAGGACTTTGGACTTTCTGTGCTAAGTGATTAATGGAAAGGCAAGGGAGGCTGTATGGCCCAGGGTAGAAGCATCATAAGAACTTTGGTGTGGTGGGAGCATTTACCTCATCAAAGAGGAGAGGAGGAATGAACCTGGGGTTGGGGAGACCAGCAAGGGCACTGGTACAAGAGCCCCAGGGAAGGTGTGGTGATGAATGAGGGCCTAATCTGTGATATTCTCCATCCAAATGCATTCCTACTGGATGCACATGGACAGAGTGGAGAGAGTCACTTCCAAAAACCCAGGCCAGGAAGGTGGAAAAGAAGTTGCTTTTTCCCCTTATGGCATGTGGAATTTTGCTGATGATTTATTGGAATTCTTCCCTAAGCTGGAATGACCCAAATAACTCACTGAAGCCATTCAGAAGGGATCTGATACTGAAGTTGGCTTTAAGAAGTCAACTCTGCAGAGAGTACCTGGAGGTAATTTGTAGGGGTTGGAAAGACAGATAAAGACATTTTCCAAAATTTTATTCTGGGAGCAGAATGTGTCAGTGCTGAACAGGCTCATAAAACTGGTATAGATCATTCTTCTCATTTTACAGATGTAGAGACTGAGATTAGGAGTGGAGAAGTAGTTCATCTGAGGTTGGAAGGAAAAATGTAGAAATCCAGACTGAAATAATATCCTCTTTCAATCTTTACCTTTAGGCAGGATAGTGAATCCTCAAGCCTCAGCTCTGGGGCTGACACAATGGCTCAATGTAAGAGAACAGGAGAAAGGATTAATGCATCTGTTTATTTCCAGAAAGCTATGGAAATTCCGGTTGTGAATAAAAATATATTGGGGTTTTGGACTCTTTGTAGACCGATCATGGAATTGGTTTTTTAAAAAAAATATTTTAACATGCAAGTTACTACACTTCTGCAGCATATTTTTATCTTCTTTTACACTACTGTCTAGAACATGTTCTAAAAGACAGCCATGCAATCCTTATCTTATGTTGGCCACCTTGTCAAGCACAGAAGGAGCAGGAAAACATTGGGCCAAACACTGACCAAACATTTGCCTTGTGGGTACTGTACTCAGCTCTCCACTGTTATCAGGAATCAGAGCAGACACTTGCATTAAGTCAGTTATTGAAAAGCAGAGAAACATTTCTATGGATATCAGGTGCATCTTTTGGGACTTGAACATCTCTCAGGTGGGCCAACGGCACAAAGTTGAAGATGATCCTGCACCATGTTACCTCTGGGAAAATGTATTCCCTATAACCGGCAAGGAGTTAGTCATATCACTTAATAATTACAGTGAATTTCATCAATAAATGTTTAATATGTGTATTTTACAGCATGTGTATTGTCCAACCACTACACTTGAGAGGATGGTTACAAGACTCACAACATGTAGTACTAGGGCAACATTGGAAGCCTCCAGAAAACAGATTTGGGCTCAATATAAGGAACAACTTGCTAACTTTTAGGTTTGTCAAATAAATAGCATAATTGCCCTCAGGATTAGTGAGTTCCTTTCCTCTGGATGTGGTGAACCAGAGGTTGGCCATACCTTGGAGGGAATGTGGCAGTGATGTCCCTCAGGCACCAGAGGGGTGTAGCTACTATGGAATTCCCTGAAGGTCCTTTCCAGTCTTGCAATTGTATCAGTCCATGAACTGGTGACAGATCACCTAAATGCTCCTAACCTTGAGAGCCTTAAAACTGTTCTCTCACTTCTCATCTTTATGATACACTTCTAAACTTAGTAAATCCTACAGAAGATTAAGGAGTGACTCAGAATCTTAACTTCCACCCAAAGATCAATTATACATGTCTGATTTCTTGAGGTGAAAGAAGGAAGTCTGCTCCCATGAAAGGAACTATTTACAAATAAAATATGGCTCTTGAAAACTTGAAAATAAATTATTGAGAATTCACTTTATCTCAAACTTATCTTGTCAAGTTTGAACACCTTGCCTACAGAATTTGATAAAATCTGCCTGCCCTATAAGTATACAACTGATAAGCTGTAATACATTTGAACACTGAATTTTTCAGAAACATGTCTCCCCTTATTTCTAATCTCTTAAGGCCATCACATTTGGCAAGCACATTGAAGATGGAGTATAAGGTTTGTTTTTTTATTAAGTAGAACACTGTTGGCATTTTCTTCCAAGATAAAATGGCTACATAACTAGATATGTCAACTAACAAAGATGGAGATAACAGAACACAAGGCGATATGGTTTGGGTCTGTGTCCCCATCCAAATCTCATGTTGAATTGTAATCCCTAGTGTTGGATGTGGAGCCTGGTGGGAGGTGATTGAATCATGGGAGTGGTTTCTAATGTTTTAGCACCATCCTCCTACTGCCGTCTCGTGATAGAGTTCTCAGGAGATCTGGTTGTTTAAAAGCATGTGTT
Organism: Piliocolobus tephrosceles; assembly: GCF_002776525.5. Lineage (NCBI taxonomy): Eukaryota > Metazoa > Chordata > Mammalia > Primates > Cercopithecidae > Piliocolobus > Piliocolobus tephrosceles. The sequence goes on along the minus strand of NC_045445.1, from coordinate 3,454,964 downwards.
ACCTTCCCCTTCACTCTCTCCTGCTCTGCCATGTGAAGAAGGTGCTTGCTTACACTTTGCCTTCTGCCGTGATTGTAAGTTTCCTGAGACCTACCCAACCGTGCTTCCTGTATAGCATTTGGAACTGTGAGTCAATTAAACCTCTTTTCATAAATTACTCAGTTTCAGGTATGTCTTTATAGCAGTGTGAGAACGAACTAACACATGGGGGAAAACCACAGAAAGACAGGCAACACAGGCAGGGCTCTGAAAGTAACATTTCATCAACACTTTGACTCCCAATAATTTCTTTGCTGCCACTTGCATTTATGACCACTATAATGTTGACAAAAGACATATAGGACTTGCAGCAAAGATGGGACAATGGAAGTTGAATATATAGTGGTAGTGCATAAAGATAACATGCATAAGTTAAAATCAAAACAGGAAAGTGACATAGCATTAGTGAAACTTAGCCACTATAATAGTTTCCTGCTGATGCTGTCATAAGTTTCTACAAATTTAGTGGCTTAAAACAGCAGAAATTTATTATCTTAAAGTTCTGGAGGTCACAAATCTGAACTGGGTCTCATTGGGCTAACGTCAAGGCAGGACTGTGTTCCCTCTGGAGGCTCTAGGGGAGAATCTGTTTCCATGCATTTTTCAGCATCCCGAGACTGCCCACATTCCTTAGCTTGTGGCCCCTTCTTCTATCTCCAAAGCCAGCAATGGCCTGTTGAGTCCTTCTCTCATGGCATGACTCTGACCCTGATTGCTTTCCCGCCTACCACTTTCATTTTTGAGGACCCTTGTAATGCTATTGGACCCACCTCAACAAATCAAGATGATCTCATCTCAAGGTCATCTGATCAGCAACCTTAATTCTATCTGCTACCTTAACTCCCATTTGCCACGTAAACTCACATATTCCCAGGTTCCAGGGATTAGAGCGCAGATATCTTTGGGAGGCCATTCTCCTGCCGACCACAGCCCCTAACAGAAGAGAGATGAAAGGGGTGTTATTTTACTTCAGAACTAAGGTGCAATGTCAGAATTAAAAGGCTCTGGCTGTTGCGTAGCAGCATGATCTCTCCTTCCAAGGATGGAGCTGCCTGCAGAGGCTAGCAATGTAACCTCCATGATATATTTCTCTTTCTTTCTTCTTCTTCTTCCGATCTCTTACCGAGAACGCGAGGGGAGCCTTTCTCTGTCATCTTGTCTCGAGTGCCGTGGTGTGATCTTGGCTCACTGCAATCTATGCGTCCTAGGTTCAAGCAATTCTCCTGCCTTAGCCTCCCAAGTAGCTGGGACTACAGGCACACACCACCATGCCCGGCTAATTTTTTTGTATTTTAGTAGAGACAGGGTTTCACCGTGTTACTCAGGCTGGTCTCGAACTCCTGAGCTCAGGCAATCCACCTGCCTTGGCCTGTCAAAGTGCTGGGATTACAGGTGTGAGCCACCGTACCCGGCCATTTCTCTTTCTTTATCCTTCATCAGCCCAGTCAAACAACACTCACGTTTGAATACCTACCAGTTTCGAAATATTGTGGCAACTACTGTATGGAATAGCCTGGTAGACTGAAAGTACCCTACATTTGAAAAACATTTTTTTTTTTGAGACGCAGTTTTGCTCTTGTTGCTCAGGCTGGAGTGCAATGGCGTGATCTCGGGTCACCGCAACCTCTGCCTCTGGGGTTCAAGTGATTCTGCTGCCTCAACCTCCCAAGTAGCTGGGATTACAGGCATGTGCCACCACACCTGGCTAATTTTGTATTTTTAGTAGAGAAGGGGTTTCTCCATGTCGGTCAGGCTGGTCTCAAACTCCCGACCTCAGGTAATTTGCCTGCCTAGGCCTCCCAAAGTGCTGGGATTACAGGCGTGAGCCACCGCACCCAGCCTAAAAATCTTTTTTCTTGTGGAAAATTCCCAACAGGTACAGTAGAGAAACCATAATGACTATATATTTATACATCATCCAGCCTCAACAATCATCCATGTGTGCCAAGCTTTCTTCCTCTCCACTGCCAACTCTCTTTTTCTTGCCCTGGATTGTTTGAGGCCAATCCCAGGCTTTCAATCATTTCATCTGTCAATCTTTTAGTTCGCATTTTTAGCAGGTAAGACTCTGCCTGAGATTTAGTGAGGCCTGGCATTGCCATTAACTAGTTGTACAATATTGGACAAGAAGAGCCCCCTTGGAGCCTCAATTTCCCTTTTCTGTAAAATGAGAGGTTTATATTATGCGAGTCTGAAATTTTTTTGAGTCTGAAATTTCTACCAGTTCTTACTTCTGAGAGTCCAGGGTTATTATTTTTCCTGTTTTCAGGTTTATATTATAAATTCATTGTTAAACATATCTCTTATTGAAGAAACATCTTTCTACATAAGAAAAAAAGCAGTTTCATGCCCTGTGGCACATATATAATGTTACACAATGGAATGAATCTTCTCCCTCAGTTCTAAAGTATCTTATAGAGAAGAAAATCTGAACACAGTAAGTCATAGAGAATAGTAATAGCCCAATTCTGTCAACTCTGACTCTCTGAAATCAAGTGACATATAATTTCTGTGGTGGAATAGAGTCAAAACTTTAGAGAAAAATATTTGTTATTTAAATTGTTTACACAATGATTTTTGATATAGAATGGAGCAAGGTAAAGACTTGTTGGAGCAAGCCCTAATTGTCGGGATGACACCTCACTTAATCCCTAATCCAACAACTTCAACTTTCCAGAACATAGTCAAGAAAAACAAAGGAGAAAAACAAAAATACTTAACAATCTCCACCTCTCTTTTTTTTACTTTTTTTTGAGACGGAGTTTCGTTCTTATTGCCCGGGCTGGAGTGCAATGGCCTGATCTTGGCTCACCGCAAACTCCATCTCCCGGTTCAAGCTATTCTCCTGCCTCAGCCTCCCGAGTATCTGGGATTACAGGCACGGGCAACCATGCCCAACTAATTTTGTATTTTTAGAGAGACGGAGTTTCTGCATGTTGGTCAGGCTGTTCTCGAACTCCCGATCTCAAATGATCTGCCTGGCTCAGCCTCCCAAAGTGCTGGGATTACAGGCGTGAGCCACTACGCCCAGCCTGACAATCTCCACCTCTTTAAATCGAATATCTCCCAGTAAAAAAAATGAATGCTGCGTAATTCATGCGCCAAGGTGCAGGTACTTCCCTTTCAGGAGTGCCTCAGAGGTCATGGCGCTGTTCTGTATACAGACTGCACCAGCAGGCTCAGCCTCTCAGGCTGTGAGACCAAGCCAAAGCCAAGGACTGTCTGCTTGGGGACCATTTGGACAGTCTGCTTGGGGACCATTCAGAAAGAGGCTGCATGGCAGGGCCCATAATGCCAGCTATGATGAGTCTGACAGAAAGGCAAGCTAATTAAACACACACACACACACACACACACACAGTCACACACACACACACACACACAGAAAGAAAGAGAAAAAGAGAGACAGAGAGAGAGACCTCTCGGTTTTAGCTTGGTTACTACTATAGAATAGTGGTTCCCTTAGTCAGTGGGACCATGACAAAGTGCTCATTTGCATGTTCACTAGGAAAAGTTTTGGTTAATCAGCTAGAGAAGAATCTTTCTCTCCATGGGTCTACATATGAGAGGAAGCTCCCAGAATCAGGATTCTTGCAAATGAAAGTATCAGTGAGAAATGAAAGTTAGGGGTAATCTAGAGCCAGGGACACACACCTGAAGAGCAGATCTCAATGCAAGACCTGATTTATGGGCCCACCACATCTGGCAGATGCCATAATCTGAATCTACTCTAGGTTACTTGGTCAAGTATTTTGGTCCACTCACTGTCCTCCAGCATCCAACCCAAAGAAAAGGGCCTAAGGGGTTGAGTACCCTCATGAACTCTTCCAGACAAGACTGGGGGCAAATCACTAAAGCTAGAATCAGACACCTGCCTTCTGTGAATTCCACTGTTGCTCTGCTCTTTCATTTGGTTTGCATTATTTTCTTTAAGTTACCTAGTTAGCATCTTTCTCTGGAAAATCTCATACTTCTTTCAACTAACCCTCAGTCAGGATGGAGGCACTGGCAATGGATTGGATCATTCCTCAGTCCAAATCTAAGGGCCTTCTAGACAGACATGAAGGTATTCTGGCTTGGCACTTTTAGGTCAGCAACTAGACCCATGAGGTAGAATAGGGGTTTTGAACATGAAAACCTATGGGGTGAGGCAGGGGGGAGAGTAGATGCAAGTCAATTTAAAGAGAGCCCTGTGTACCAGGTTAAGAAACTTATATATCATTCTCTAGGCAATGGGGGAGCTTTCAAAAGTGACCCTTGGGAAGTAGCTCAAGCAGGATGCACCTGGTGGATGGAGAGAGGGGCTGAGAATGCAGAAGAGTCATCCAGTTAGGAGGCCACTGCAGCAGGCCAGCCATGAGTGCCCTAATAAAGAGTGCCAAGACTATACTTATTCAAATAAACCCCTATCGTTCCTGGAGAATTCTTCGTAAGTCCACTTGGGAAATGACACTGGAGTGTAACTTTGAAGCTTAGAGAAAGAACCTATTTGGACTGACAACTACAAATTTGAGGGATTTTGTACCTAATCCACATAGGAAATATCAGACCAAGATAATGATGAATCATTTGCTTTTATAGGATATTAATTACTGGAAAACACAGAACAAGAATGGGAAAGCCTTGATAAGGTGCTAACAGTGCAACCACCCACCTGCCTCATTCCCCTCCCCACCGCACAGCTCTTAAGGAATTCCAGAGTCTATTATCAGCAGGGTTTAAAGGCTAATGAAGAAACAATCTTTTTGTAAAGCAACAAAGGACAGAGTTTGAAAGCAGGTCCAGGGGAATGTAAGAGGAAACACTTGGTTCAATGAAAGGCAAACTTTCCTATGTACGTGCATTTTTTTTTTTTCTTCTAAATGCCATACGTTGCTTCGCAACCTCTAAAGCCTGTGCTTTCAATGCCTGTTCTGTGAGCAGCACTTTGCTAAATGCACCATGTGTGGTTAACTGGGGTGGCTTAGGAGGGGAAAAAAAACTAAGAAAAATGAGACTCAAAGCAAGAGAGTTCAGGGCAGTTTTATTATGTGTTTTTTAGACTTCCGAATGGAGGCTGAGGTTACTCTTAAATGGAACGTGCGATACTCCTTTGTTTAAAAACTCCTGGGCAAAGTAACTGTGGGAAGTGTTTGAGAAAATTGCTTTACAGAGGAAAAGAGGAGAGGAGACCCAAACCCAGACAGTCCTTCCCACAGTGTGATGTTCATGCTATTGAGAAAGAGGTACTTCATGGGGGTGACAAAGCAATGCCAATTAGGCAAATGGCAGGAAGCAAGAACTTGGAATCCTGCCTCTGATGCTTATGAACCCTATGGCCTTGGGTGAGTCACTTCATGTTTCTGAACCTGTTTTCTCATGTGTAAAATTTAGGTATTAATCCCTGGCTTGTCTACAGTGCAGAACGATATGGTATGGGAATACACTCTGCACATGCTAAGGTCTAGATAAATGTGAGCCATTATCTTTTTTCTCTTCTACTACACTGTGAACACCTTACATCTTGCTATTTTCTTTAAACTGTCAGCACTGCGAGAGTGCCTGACGTTTATTTTGTCATTTTACAAGCATTTAGTTAGGTCCCTGCCCTTAACAAAAACAAAATCAAGTGGGAGAGAAATGATAATGCCTTGTTTATATATTTATCGTAGGTACTTTATAAATGCTTGTTAAATGATTGAATGGAAGGTAGCATCTTCTCTTTAGAACCATTAACCTGGGGCTATGAAACTTGGAAGCCCTGCTGCCCTCTTCAGGGCCTCCTCTCATTCCTTAGCATATTCGGCCTCTTTCTTACTGTCTTCTTCTCCATCCGAAACATTGCTCACATCTTGAATGACCTTGGCGTCTATGAGAATGAATCCCCTAGCACCTTGGCCTCTGCTTCCTGACCTCAATCCAGTGTCCTCATATACTCCATCACAGCCATGGTGGCTCTGGAAGTTATCATCACTTACACCTGCTGTACTTTTGAAATCATAAATTCATATGGCTTATGTACTACCTGATCTCCTCAACTTCCAGCTTGCTAATTTATTTATTCTCAGCTTATCAGTTATTCAACTATATCGGTATTTTAAACCAATGATACTTCAGTTTTCCTATCCATTGGTATCCTCCTGTCTTCCCTTCCCTCCCTCTCCAGCTTAGACTCCACATGGTCCATCAATTCATCCAGTACTGTTCTTAGTGGCAAGAGGAACCCTGCTCTGGCCTCATGTTTCAAGAAGCACCATGCTTTGGAGAGCCCTCAAGACATTTTCTGAGTCCCCCTTGTCCCATGCCTTGGAGTACCCAAGGATAGCAGTGCTGGCCAGGCAGAGCACCTTGAGCCTGAACCAAGACCCTCATGGACCTCCATCCCTATTTCTTCCCTTTCAAGGAACTCTCAGACCCTATATCCCACATGTGGGGTTGATCAGATGCCACAAGGAGCTCTGGACATCCATACCTATAGGGTTATCCCAAGACTCAATGGCTGCGCCATTGTTCCAGGTGGTAGGCCTGGTGAGAAGATACCTCTGTTGACTGGTGCAATATTTTCTTGGTAGCATAGGGCAAAGATAGGCTGCTAGAATAGGAATGGCATGCTGATTTGGTGTGATTCTTACTCACAATGGCTCCGAATCATTCACCAATGACCCCTGGGCTTGTGCCACATATGCATATCAGAGGGTGGTCCCACTTTCTGTCTACAGCACTTAATGGTTGGGGGAGGTGGTGGTAGGTATTATTTAACCTGTGTGCCTCCTCCACCCCCAGTTACCACTACTGGCACCCAGGGTGTTATTCCACCCCCTCTGCAGGCTTCATGCCACTTGTCAAGCTGTCTTCTGAAGGTCACCTGTCTCCTCTGAGAGCTTTTGAGATCATTGCTTTGCATCACCAACAGAACTCTCTGATTAATATCTTCTCTTGCCCCTGATCAATATGGTGACGTTATGCTCTCCAAAGTTGATCTTAATCCCTGCCAGAAGATGGACTGACATTCCTTACATGAATGGTACTCCTCTTCTCACTCCACTAATGAGCCCCTAGTCCATCCTCCCTGCTGTTGGTGGTGTGTAGAATGTAAGGGTCCAGTCAACATGGAAAGAGATGCATGTGATTATGGCCTATGGGGTTCAAGAGAGAACATGGTTGGAAGATGTGTCATTCTACATATATGCTATAAAGTGCCAAATGGTACATTGAACATGACCATAAAATGACATATTGTTCACATTTTTCTGCACACTCTGCTGAAGGTGTGCCTTTGTGCTCATCATCAACGAAGCACAGTAACAATGTCTGAGAGTCCACAGGGAGCTGATATTCACAGGCAGCCTGGTGGATAATAGCAGTGTCATGGGTCTTGGTGTACCCAGCATGAACTTAAGGGTATCAGGGGCCTGTAGAGGTAAGAAGATCTAGACTGTTTCAGTACAAGTAGGGGCTCAAGAGCCATGGCGCACTGAACAACAACAGTGATGCTCCCTTTTCCTCTCAGTGGGAGATATCACCTTAACCATGTGTGGTGCATTAGATAATAAGGAACATAAAGACATGCTTGCTGAACCTGAGCAAGAAGATGTGGAACTGGAACCCTACGGGGAATCTTCACAAGCACTAATGGCACAGTAAACAGACAACTAAGTACCTCCTCTGCCCTTATTATGCTAAATCTTCATCAACAAATCTCATGTGAGCCCATGAATTTTGCAATACATGTTTTCACTAAATTGTTTGTATAGAGAAGAGTCCACAAAAATATTTGCCTAGTGCTCTGCACACCCTAGTGGCAGCCCTGAATTCACCTACTGTTTTACCAACTTTCTCATCTCCCTCACTCCATTATTGATCTGTTCCAGTACACTGAAAAATTCTAGACTTAAGTGAACCCAATTATAAGTTTTCTCTGGGCTTGCCTTTAAGCCGATGAGTGATACTGGGGAAAAAACCCACATCATACACAGATGGGTACTGGTATATATTTACCAACCTCAACCAGGACTGTTGTTCTTCTAATGTCCTTTGCTTTTCCATTCTTTATAATTATCTCTTTAAACATTATTTTTTTTTGAGCTGGGTGTGGTGGTATATGGCTGTAGCCCCAGCTACTTGGGAGGCTGAGCCAGGAGAATTACTTGAGCCCAGGAGTTCAAATGCAGACAGGGCAACATAGTGAGACACTGTCTCTAGAAACAAAATGAAAAGTCTATCTTTTGCAATCCTTCAACCACTCCCCTCTATTTCCTCTTTAGATTACCTGGCATCTTACTTCACAGAGAAAATAGATGCCACCGGGTGAGAATTTCCTCAATTTCCAGCACCTAAGCCTATAAGCATGTGTACCCACCTCCTTCAGTCCACTTATAACAGAAGAATGTTCCTTCCTTCTGTCTAATTCAATCCTGGGGCATATTCCCTGGATCCCAGTCCTCAAGAACTCACTCATTGAATCATCTTTACAGTCTTGTATTTTCTCTTCTTTCTACCAGATGTTTCCAAACAGCATTTAAACATGCTCAGGTCTCTCCTGTCTTATGGAAACAACCACTCTTCTTAATGTTACACACACTTTTAGCTACTACCCAAGCTCTCTCTTCCCCATTCACAAAATTCTCAGAAAAATTATATACAGTCATCTTCTCTACTACCTAAACTCCAGTTCCTCAGCCCTGTACAATCCCATGTAGTTGTTTTAGACAAGTCACCAATGACGTCCATAATTATTAACTTTAAAGGACACTTTCATGCCTATTTCACTTGATCTACTCTGACTACTGTTGACCTCGTTTTTTTTCTTCTCCAGACACTATTGTTTTGGTTTCTGTAAGAGCAGTGAGAGGGTGCTTGATGCATGAAGAACAGTAGCATTTTTGGGAGGTCATGGGAGAAGGGCAAAGGGGCGCGTATATCTGGCAAGATGAGGAGATGTGAGGTGAGGTAAGGCTAGGCCACCATAAGGGACCAGGAGGGAAGATGGGGAGAAGGAGAGACTGAGTCAGGGGAGAAGGGATGAGTGTAGCTGTCCCAGTGGAGGGACACAGGCCAAGCCTACTCAGACCGACCTTTGAGAGAGCTCCTGGCAAGGGCCTGGCTGAGGTTTGGGCAGGAGTCATCACTGCTCCAGAACCAGTTTCCTTCTGGATGGCATCTTAATTGCCACAGCAGCAACGGGAGTTTTAGGGAGCAGAGTATAACCTGGACTTAATCTGAAGACTAAGGACATGGATACTGTTTTCATTACTTCTTCAAGCTTACAGGAAGACAGAATCACATGTGGAAATGTATTTGGTGTTGAGAAAGAGTAGATTTTCTATATCTCTGACTATGGCTAGATATTTGAATATTTCAAGATAACTCCATTCTCCTCCATGGCAATTTATTCAAGTGGTGATAAATTAGTGCTGTTCAATTACTTGTTGACTGTCATTTTCCCCCAGTAGAATGGAGTTGCATGAAGGGGAGGGACCTTATTAGTTTTCTCCTTGTCGTATTTGCTGTACTTGCAACAGTGTACACACTGGGCAGGGCCTTCTATAAATGCTAGGTCAAAGAATGAGTGCCCAGAAACATAAAAATATTGAGAGTAAAAATATGGACGGAAGTAGAGATGGAATGTTCAAATTATCTTATGAATATAGACACTTCAGAAGACATGGAATGTGGCATAGAAAAGGAAAAACAATTACAAAGATGCTCAATGATTCTTAGGGGAAAACAGTTTAAAAGGTGGTAAAGAACAAAACATGTAGTCTCAGATGTCAATACACTAACGGAGCATGGGGGCATAAAAAAGGTGGCATTAATATTTATTTATTCGTAATTAAAAATTAAAAGAAAACTTTGTGGGTACATAGTAGGTGTATATATTTATGGGGTATGCATATGTATTTAAATACAATCTCATAATTGTCAAAAAGATTTGCAGGGATTGAAGCAACTTTGAAAATGTATACTTTGGATAAAAGGAGTAGCTCTTGTAGACAAAGAGGCCGGATGGCATTTCAATCAAGAAAGCTGGGTGTGGTGGCTTGCACCTGCAATTCCAACTATTCAGGAGGCTGAAGTGGGAAGAAAACTTGAGCCCAAAAGTTCAAGACCAGCATGGGCAACATAGTGAGACTCTATCTCTGAAAATAAAATAAAATAAAATAAAATAAATTAGCTGGGTGTGGTGCAACATGACTGAGATCCCAGCTACTCAGGAGGCTAAGGTGAGAAGATTGCTTGAGCCCAGGAAGTTGAGACTGCAGTGACCTATGATTACACCACTGCACTCCAGTCTGGGTGACAGAGAGAGACTCCATCTCTAAATAAAATAAAATAAAGCAAGCAATTAACTAGGGCCCTAACGCTAAAGCTCAACGAAAAGCCAATGAGCAGAAACAAAAGCCAGATAGTGCCTTGCACATGCTGCCTCAGTCAATGTTTACTTCATAAATGAATGAGTAAATAAGTGATGAAATCCTCTTGTGGGGGAAAAGCCTCAAACACCTAGCCTGCTGGAAAAGCTGGAGGTGGTAGTCATTATGTGTACTTCAAAACAGACCCACAGGCAAGGTACATATATTTGATCCAATTGATTGCTTCTTTCTTATTCCATCCAAATTCCTCCCCACACCTGCTCTACCTACCCTCCTATCTTTCTGGATCTGAAGAGAGACCCCACTCAGTTCTTGTGCTAGATAATTCCAGAAGGTCCAACTTCTGGAAAATTTTAATGTTCCTCAAGATACTCAAGAAATATGAACAAAACAATCCTCATAGAATTGCTGAGCTGGAAGAAATTAGAGTTAAACAAGTACTTAGAATCATGTCTAGCCCATAATTGCTATCCCATTAAATGTCCACTGAATTGAATCTAATCAACCCCACACACAACCCCTACACACACCCTTACGCTGCTTTACAGATGGAGAAATCAAGACCTAGGGAAATGGAGGATGCATGTCTGAGCCACATGTTGGAAGAACTGGGACCAGAATTCCAGATTCCAAACTCCTGAGTTAATACGTTTCAGCATTTCTACATCATTGCTTTTGGCAGTTGCTGGGCTCTATTCACTCTGGCTTCTGCTCCCAAGGTAAGTTCTAAAAGTTCCCTTGCTTGTCACTTATTTCTTTTTTACTCCTCACCTACTACCCATGCTAAATTTTAATAAATCCTCCTTAGCCATATGATTTGTTACTTGCACTCCTTCCCTCTCTGCTCCAAAATATTTCCTTCTTAATAAAGAGGCTGGCTGGGTGCGATGGCTCATGCCTGTAATCCTGGCACTTTGGGAGGCTGAGGCAGGAGGATCACTTGAGCCCAGGAGTTCAAGACTGACCTGGGCAACATAGTAAGATTCTGTCTCTACAAAAAATAAAAAATAAAAAAATTAGCTGGGCATAGTGGCATGTGCCTGTAGTCCCAGCTACTGGGGAGGCTAAGGTGAGAGAATCACTTGAACCCAGGAGGCCAAGGCTGCAGTGAACAGTGATCATGCCATTGCATTCCAGCCTGGGCAACAGAGTGAGCCCCTGTCTCCAAATAAATAAATAAAAGCAGCTCAGTATCTTCAGTAGGAGTGATCAGCCAAGTCAGAAAAAAAAGTCTTCAAGTTGGTGAAACTCTTTGTAAATGAAGGTGAGCAGGCTCTACAATCAATAGTAGCATTTAGTATTTAGTGAAGGAGTAGTTCTGGTACACAAAGAGGCAGAATAGCATTTCCATGAAAAGAAATGCCATTCTGAGAAAAGTACCATAGGTCTTTGAAAGGTAGGCTCAGATGCTAGTCAGTTTCTATATTACACTTTTTCTTCAGAGATACAGAAGTCCTCATTTTTCCTCATTCAAAAAAAGAGTATGTTAGAAATTCAATGTCAAAGATTTGAAGGGTTGGTTTAAAGTCCCTGGAAATACAGCATGGCAAATTCTAAGTTGGGCAGAGATTTAAATGTGAAAAACAAAACCGTAGCTATGCAGAAGAACATATAAGTGAATATTTTTATACTCTCGAAGGGCAGAAGGCCCTTCAATTTTTTTTCCTAAAGACAAGAACTACAATGCAAAATATTGACAGATTCTGTTAGACATAAATCCAAAACTTTTGCACAGCCCACTGAAACAACAAATTGCAAAAAAAAAAAAAAAAAAATTGCAGTATACATGACAAAAGAGTTAATCATTTCAATATAGAAAAGTTCTTAAAAATCTGTAAGAAAAAGAAAAATGAGCAAAGAACATGAATGGAAAAGAGATCAAAAGTTAATAAAGATTTAAAAATGTATTCAATCAAACTATTAATCAGAGAAATTTATTGTCCATTAGGATGGTGCAAACTTTCTGCAGGGTGATCTGGAGAAATGTATGAAGGATGCAAAGAGCTATACAAGGAGAGCTTGTTTTTATCAAGGCTTTTGTTACAATCTTGTTTATATAAACAACATATTAGAAATAATTGAAATATTTATCAGTGGAATTTAGTTAACTATACTATTGGTGTATCCATACAAATGAATATTATGGATGTGTTAAAAATGATAATGTAAATCTGTATTTATTGGCATTAAATGATGTCCTCAGCATCTTACTGTGAGAAAATCAGGATACAAAAACAATATGCATAAAATAATCTTTCTTTTTCATTAAAAAAGTTTCTTTGTACATGATAAAGAAACCTACACCTGCACCTACATCAAAATTTTAGTTATGGATTTTCTAGTGTGGGATTATATGTGATTTTCTTAATTCTCTTTATATTTTTGCATTATCTGGAATTTTTAATGATAATGTTTACTTAACAAACATTCTTATAGTAATTATATATGTCAGACACTGTTCTAAGAACTTTATAAATATTAACTTAGAACAGAATTTTCTTAGAACAGAATTTTCTTAGAACACAATTTTCTTAGAACTTTATAAATATTAACTTAGAACAAAATTTTCTTAGAACAGAAAAATGTAAGTAATAAGTATTTCTGTGTGTGGGGTCGAGTGGAGGGGGAGGGTCTTGGAAGCAAGAGGATGCTGGATAAAATGAAACTCATATAGAAGAAACCCACAAAGTTTTGACTCAAAGCTATCTCCTTTTAATGACACAACAGGGTCAGCAGGTCATGGGAGCCCCATTCCTTTGCCTTTCTCTGATTCCTTTTAATGATGGGACAACTAATTAGCCATTAAGGATTAGTCAAAGAGGGCTTAAGCAGAGGAGCCTGTTGAAGCTGAGAGAGAGGGGGCTTTCAGTTACACAGGCCTGGCTTTAATTCTGGGCTGCACTACTGTGTGATTTGGGGCAAGTTGTCTCACTTTTCAGAATCTCAGTTTCCTCATCTGTAAGGTGGGGGAATAATTTTCATATCATAAGGCTGTATATCTTTTAAATTTGAACTCCCTTATTTCCCCCTCTTCTTTAAGGAGCTAGGAAAGTTAGCCTCCATCTTCCTTAGATCATTCCAACACCCTCTGGCCTGCGCCAGCTGGACCCCAGAACTTTGCCTCCCTCTCTGAGTCCCTAGGGGGCAGAGTCTTATATTCATTTGATTGTTAGGCTAACCCCAGTTCAAGTTGTGAGGCAATTTTTGCTTATCTTCTGGGATCTGGAATGATTGCTCATTGGTCTTGGATTTCTGAATGTTTTGCATTTCAAGTGTTTCTTGTCCTTTCTGCTATACCTGCCTTAGAAGCACCATTACTATGCAGAGTATTTGATTACCATATAGGTAGAGTCTGCTTGACAATTTATTCTCTGGCCAAAAACACCTCTGAGGATGGATTCTTTTTGCAAATGACCAGCAAACTCCAAATATTTCTTGGTCCTCTTTCTCCATCTCCAAAACCTCAAGAAATTTTCCTTTTCCCAACTTCCCACATTTTAACCTCTTCGTCTCTCTCCTACCTACTTTATTATCTCATACATTTGAACATAATACCAAGATTTGGGGCATACCTGAAAGGGCTCAGGGCCATGGGCAAGATCATGCCATGGGTTTGGCTTGGCCTTATTCAAGAACTGCCTGGAGGCTTGGATTTGGTGATGGGAAAGAAGATTCTAGACTGTCATATATGGCAGGTCCCTTAGAAAGCACCATCTTTATTCTTCAGACGTCAAGACTGAGGTCCTGAAACGGGCAAAGTCTTAATGAAAGTTATAGAAATTAATGGTGAAAACGGACTGAGTCTCAGGTATACTGGTTCCAAATACAGTACAGAAAAAAATTTATCAGTGTCAGTTGTTCATTCATTTAACAAACATTTCTTGAACGCCTATTTTTTGTCAGGTACAGGAAATATAGCAGTGACCAAGACAGACATTGTTCCTGTTCTCCCAGAGGTTACAATCTGGTAAGGGAGACAGACTTGAGTCACAATAGAAGTAATACAGCATGGTGGATATAAGCATGGGCTTTAGGGCTGCCTTGCCCAATACATATGCTAACTAGCTTGATTTAGACAGTTCACAATGCATACGTAAGTTAAGACCACGTTGTAAGCCATAAATGTACACAATATTTATTGATTTTCAAAATAAATAATTAATTAAAAATAAATAAGAGTAACATGGATATATTAATAGGGTTGTGAGGAGTATATAAAAATCACTTAAATCAATGCCTGGCACCTAGTAAGTGCTCAAAAGTGTTAGCTTTTACAGTATCACCACTATAAAACCACACAGAGAAATGTGCTATGGAGAAGTGCTTTTTGAGTACCTAAAGTAGGTATTCAGTGTCCTAACTGGAGCCATCAGAAGATGACAGAGAGCAAGAGACTAGCAGGAATAAGGTCTGTTCAAGTTCCTTCCTCCCCTGGCCTGTAGGAGCTGGGAAAGAACTCTGGCACCTGATCCACAGTCTAGATGACATGGTTAGGGGCTTTCACCTCTCAAGCTCTAGTTGCCACAGCTATGGATGGAAGTCAAAGAAGGTTATTTCTGTGATTGCTGCCAGTTGAGTCAAGGAGAATTATCGTGGCCCAGGGTTATATGCAGTAGAGGAAACCACTACACTGATTTACTCTTTGAGTTGCCCATGGGCCATTCTTGTTCTTTCTTATTTAATGAGCTCTCATAGAACTTGGTGCTTTTCAAAGGATGACTGTGAAAGGCTTTGCTAAGGCATAGTCTGCATTGCTTTCAACAATTAAAATAAGTCTCGTTATTTCTCTACCTCTAGACTACCTCTGCAGCTGGTCTCATAAATGCAATTGGAATAGTAAATAAGCTCTCTCATTTCCTTGAACCAACCTGGCATTTTTTTTCCTGCCCATTTTAGAGCACTTGACACTCTCTGCATTGAAATCCAGCTTTGTGCTTGCCCAGCTCACCTCAGAGACAGTGTGAGTATAAGGACTCAGCTTCTGTACCTCTGAACCCTTCAAAGTGATTAATCCAGAACTTTGAAAAGACAAAGACCAAGATAACTGTGTGTGTATGTGTGAGGGTTGAGCTTTATATGGTAATGATTTTTAAAGCATGGGCCTTGACTACTTGCATCTGAGTCTCCTGGGGCCTGAGGGACTTGTTTGGAAATGTAAATCTCAGACCTCTCCAGCTGTAGGAATTAGAATCTTGGAGGAGGAGCAGGAGTCTGCATTTTGCCAGATACTTCAATTGATTTGGATGCATCCTACAGTCTGAAGACCATTGGGTTAGAAGTTGTAAGTATTTAGTTAAAGGCTCAGTGGGACAGCAACTCATTTTTCCAGTTGTCAGCTAGAGAACTGAGTTTTAAGTGCTATTCAGCACTAATGCACTTTGCTCCCAGAATAAAATTTTGGAAAATGTCTTTTTCTGTCTTTCCAACCACAACAAATTACCTCCATGTACTCTCTGCAGAGTTGACTTCTTAGAGCAAACTCTAGTATCAGATCCCTTCTGAATGGCTTCGGTGAGTTATTTGGGTCATTCCAGCTTTGGGAAGAATTCCAGTAAATCATCAGCAAAATTCCACATGCCATGAGGGGGAAGAGCAACTTCTCTTCTTATTTCCTGGCCTGGGTTTTTGGAAGCGACTCTCTCCTCTCTGTCCATGAGCATCCAGTAGGAATGCATTTGGTTAGAGGGTGTACTAAGCCAGGCCCTCATTCATCACCACACCCTGCCTTGGACTCTTGCACCAGTGCCCTTGCTGGTCTCCCTGACTCCACACTGGTTTCTCCTCTCCTCTTTGATGAGGTAAATGCTCCCACCAGACTAAAGTTATCATGGTGCTTCTATCCTGGGCCACAAAGCCTCTCCTGCCTTTCCATTAATCACTTAGCACAGAAAGTCCAAGACGCTGATTGCTGATTCTGGCATTGAAGGCCCCTGGTAACTTGGCCCTGTTCTCCCTGGCTCTAATGTACTTTTCCCTATAAACAGCCTGTACTCCAGTTCAGTGTTTCTCAAAGTGTGGTTCTGGGGCTGCTGTCTTCAGAGTGTCCTACAAGTGCTTCTGAATTTGACCTTGCACCATGGCATTCACACTATCAGAGTTCTAAAAATATGCAAGTCCTGGCTACTCAAAAGCTTCCTCTCTTGCTAGACACTTATGGTGTACTTGCCAAAAAGGCTTCATCATATTTACACAAACTTTGGGAAGCCTTAGTTCAATTGTACTGCCTCTACTTTTAATCTATTTTTCCTGACACCTTTAAGTGGAATCAGTTTATGGTCAATGGACCAGGGCTAGTTAAAGCTTAATATTTTATCCCAAATTGTCCAAGACTTCAATGTCAAGCCAGAGAGGCAAGTCCAATACACAGATAATATAGGAGAACAGAGAATCTTAATTCAAGAAGATCAGCTGTAAATGTCAGAAGCAGGATTATATATAGAAAATAGAGAACAGAGTCAGAAGCCAGGATAAAACAGGACTGGAAGGGACGTATTGGGAAACAATGAGGAAAGTTGCCAACATTAGACGTCTACAGTGTTGGGTCGCACTTGAGTTTCCTTCACGGACCATTAAGTTGGTGACTCTGAACAAGCCATCCCTCCTGACTTAGCACCTTTCAATGGCTTCCTACTCCCTACAGAATAAAGATCGGCACTCTTACTTATCCTTGCTCATAATGCACTGAACAGCATGCTCCCTTCCTGCATATTCATTCTCATCTCCTTTCACTTTCTCTCTCTGTGACCCTATCAGTCATCTGGCCTTACCTGGCTACCTATAGTTCCTATACAGACCCATGTCTTTCCATTCTCCAAGTCTTTTCAATGCTCTTTTCCCTGTCTGGATGCCATTGCTTCCTCTTGTCTGTCTTTTTTTTTTCTGCTGTCAGACCTCTTTCTGTGCATCTTTCCCTAACTCTCTCCATGGAATAAATATTCTTTTTTCTCGGCCCATGGCATCCTTCTCCATCCTCCAATTGGTTTGGTGGTGGCTTTTTCTGTCTCTCCTCATAGATTATGAGCAGCTTGGAGACAGCCTAGTCTTAGGACCCTGAGCTTTGTCAGTATCTCTTGAAGTATTTATCTAGCCAAGGGCTTTGTATAGAATGGTCACTCAAGAGACACCTGTTCAATGAATCTATGCATGAAAAATGTAAAAGTGAGATGAATTGAGATGAGACAAAAGCAGACCAGATTAAACCAGACAAGATGAAACATGATGCTAGGGAAGGTTAGGAAAACAGAAAGAGATGAAATATAAGGCCCTCAGCCTCCTTCCTCAGGGATGTATGTGTCACTTCAAAAATGTTGCTTCTGCCTGTGACTCTATCTGTGAAAGTGGCTCAACCAACTCCGCATGATTCCCTTACATCCTCAGGACTGGAATCTCAAGTGTGCCTCAGGGTGGAAGTGGGTTGACAGGGTTAAGAGAACCTTTGCAGTGGAAAAATATGCTCATGAATGCCTCACTGCTGTGTCCCCTGCTTTCAAGAAGGTCCCCTAAATGGTCAGCCATCCTAATGACTGGCTGTTCCGTCATTGATGGCTGTGCTGGTCACAGACACCAAGTCTCAGCTTTCATGTGGCGTTGGAACCATATCATGTCAGTCTACTAGTAAATGTCTTACCTTGTGTAATCTGAGAGTTGTGACAATCCAACTGGTATTTTATAAAAGTCCTTTACAAGTTCCATGTTTGGAAGAAAATGGATTACAATGGCATGTATAGGAGAAAAACAACAACAATAAAAAAAAAACAACTTGGCTATGTGGGTGCTTGCTTTTTTAAAATCTTGACCAGTGACAATCTCACATGGCTTCAATGATCATCTTTATAGTATTCATTCCCAAATCTTTTTGGCAACCTCAGTATCTCTAAAGAGCGCCAACTGCCTGCTGAGCAGAAAATGCCACCCAAGTGTTTACCTTGAACTCTCAAATTCAATGTACCCAAATTGAAACTCATTCTTCTCCTATCACACCTTCCTGACCAACCTGCCCTCCTTCCCTGAAATATCTTTATTTTCGTTATAGTTAAATCAGCCTCAAAGCTGAATATTATCTTTTTAAAAATATATTTATGGGGTACATGAGATCTCCAAATACTACTTTTGACTACTCTCTATGCCTTATTTCCTACATGCAATTGGTAGATACCTCCTATCAATTCCACTTCCCTAATATGTCTCTTCTCAATTCTTGGTACATGGCTATTGTTCAGATCTTATTGCCAATCACCTGAAATAATAATTTTGATTGCCAAGTCTTTGCTCAAAATCTTCAATTGTTCTCTATGTCCTAGAATAAAATAGTCTTAATTCTTCAGTCTGCCGTACAAGGACTTCCATTATCTAGTTCAACTTTCCAATTGTATCCTCCCTTTACTCTAAGTAATACGAATTCCTTGCAGTTCTCTGAATACACCCTGAGACTTATTGCCTATATGATTTCATTCAATTTTTTAAAATTCTACTTTTATTTTAGATTTGAAGTACATGTGCAGGTTTGTTACATGGATATATTGTGTGATATCGGAGTTTGGGATATGATTTATACCATCATCCAGGTTCTGAGTATAGTATCCAATAGCTTATTTTTCAACCCTTTCCATCCTTTCTTAGCTCTTAGTAGTTCCTAGTGTCTATTGTTGCCACCTTTATGTCCATGAGTACCCAATATTTAGCTTCCACTCATAAGTGAGAATATGTGGTATTTGGTTTTGTTTCTTCGCTAATTTGCTTAGGATAATGGCCCCCAGCTGTATCCATATAACTACAAAGGACATAATTTTATTTATTTTTTTGTGGCTGCATAGTATTCCATGATGTATATGTACCACATTTTCTTTATCCAATCTACTGTGGATAGGCACCTAAGTTGATTCCATATCTTTGCTATTGTGAATAGTGCTGCAACGAACATGAAAGTGATGTGTCTTTTTGGTAGAATGGTTTATTTTATTCTGAGTAAATGCCCAGTAATGGGATTGCTGGGTTGAAGGGTAGTTTTACTTTAAGTTCTTTGAGAAATCACCAAATTGCTTTCCACAGTGGCTGAACTAATTTACATTTCCCCTAACAGTTTATAAGCATTCCTTTTTCTCTGCAGTCTTGACAGCATCTGTTGTTTTTTGACTTTTTAATGATAGTCACTCTGACTGGTTTAAGATGATATTTCACTTTTTTTTTTTTTGTCTTTTTTTTCTCTTCCTTTTTGTGGAGAATGGGGTCTCGCTGTATTGCCCAGGGAGGTCTCAAACTCCTGGGCTCAAGCTATCCTCCCGCCTCTGCCTCCCTGAGATCTGGAATTACAGGCGTGAGCCATCACGCTCAGCCTAAGATGATATTTCGTTGTGGTTTTGATTTGCATTTTGCATATCTCTAATGATTAGGGATGATGAGAATTTTTTCATGTTTGTTGGCTGTGTGTATCTCTTCTTTTGAGAAGTGTTTGTTCTTGTCTTTTCCCCATTTTTTAATAGGGCTGCTTTTTGCTTATTCAGTTCTTTCAGTTCCTTACAGACTCTGGATATTAGACCTTTGTTGGATGCATAGTTTACAAATATTATTTCCCATTCTGTAGGTTTACTCTGTTGATAATTGCTTTTGCTGTGCAGAAGTTTTTAATTAGGTCTCACTTGTCAATTTTTGATTTTGCTGCAATTGCTTTTGAGTAGTTCGTCATAAATCCTTCCCAAGGCTGATGTCCAAAATGTTGTTTCCTAGATTTTCTTCTAGGACTCTTTCTTTCTCTCTCTCTCTTTCTTTCTTTCTTTCTTTCTTTCTTCCTCTCTCTCTCTCTCTCTTTCTTTTTTTTTTTTTTTAGGATCTCCCTCTGCTGTTCAGTCTGGAGTGTAGTGGTATGATCATAGATCACTGCAGCCTCAAACTCCTGGGCTGAAGTGATCCTCCCACCTTAGAATCCTGAATAGCTGGGACTATGGGCACACATCACCCCACCGAGCTAATCTTTTTATTATTATTATTGTTATTATTATTACTATTACTATTATTGTAGAGATGAGGTCTCATTCTGTTGCCCAGGATGGTCTCGAGCTCCTGGTCTCAAGTGATCCTCTCACTTTGACCTCCCAAAGTACTGGGATTAGAGGCATGAGCCATTGTGCCTGGCCTCTTCTAGGATTCTTATAGTTTGAGCTCTTACATTTAAATCTTTAATTCATCTTAATTTTTGTAAATGGTGATAGATAGATACTTGGCCATATGCATTCTTCTGCATATGGCTAGCCAGCTATCCCAGCACGATTTATTGAATAGGGATTCCTTTCCCCATTGCTTGTGTTTGTTGACTTTGTTGAAAATCAGTTGGCTGTAGGTGTGTGGCTTTATTTCTGGACTCTCTATTCTGCTTCATTGGTCTACGTGTCTGTTTTTGTATCAGTACCATGCTGTTTTGGTTACTGTAACCTTATAGTGTAGTTCGACATCAGGTAATGTGATTCCTTTGGCTTTGTTCTTTTTGGTTAGGATAGCGTTAGCTATTTGGGCTCTTCTTTTGTTCCATGAATTTTAGAAAAGTTTTTCTAGTTGTATGAAAAATGATGTTGATAGTTTGATAGGAATAGTGTTGAGCTTGTAAATTGCTTTGGGCAGTTTGGTCATTTTAATGATATTGATTCTTCCAATCTATGAGCATGGAATGTTTTTCCATTTGTTTGTGTCATCTCTGATTTATTTCAGCAGTGATTTGTAGTTGTCCTTTTAGAGATCTTTCACCTCCTTAGTTAGATGTATTCATAGGTATTTTATTTTTTGTGTGGATATTGTAAAAGAGATTGTATTATTGATTTGGCTCTCTGCTTGAATGTTATTGGTGTATAGAAATGATACTGATTTTTGCACATTGATTTTGTAACCTGAAACTTTACCGAAGCCGTTTATCAGTTCTAGGAACCTTTTGTTGGA
This sequence comes from Piliocolobus tephrosceles, assembly GCF_002776525.5. Lineage (NCBI taxonomy): Eukaryota > Metazoa > Chordata > Mammalia > Primates > Cercopithecidae > Piliocolobus > Piliocolobus tephrosceles. The sequence goes on along the minus strand of NC_045445.1, from coordinate 3,433,650 downwards.
GTCTCTAGGGTTTTCTACATATAGAATTATACTGTCAGTGAAAAGAGATAGTTTGACTACGTATTTTCCTACTTGGATGCTTTTCATTTCTTTCTCTTGCCTGATTGCTCTGGCTGGAACTTTCCCATTCAACTTTTTAAGAAAATATATTAAGCACCTATTATGCGTTATGCCTTGGGATTTTGCTTGTACTCCTCTTTCTGCCTGAAATGCCCTTCTCTCCATCTCCATATTTCCAGCCCCATCAATTTTCAAGACCCAGCTCAAATGCCACCTCCTCCAAGAAGCCTTCTCTGAATCCTCAGGTGTTGATGATTCACCCCTACTCAGAATGCCCGTGGCACATTATCTGCACTGCTCATACAGCATGCTTTACTTTCTGTTCAGTACATATGTACACAGCTTTTCTCCACCACTGGATCAAAAGCAACTTGAGCATGGGCTCAGTGTCTGATTCCTCTGTGTCGTCTCTGCTTTGCACATATTGGGCATTCAATAAATGCTTAATGAATGAATCAACGAATAAATGAGGCTTGCCTCTTTGTTTTCGCACCTATGACACAATAGAAGCAGGGAGTGGTGCTTGAGGAGGCAAGTGTTCTGAGAGCTGTGGTGGCTGATAGATTGGTTAGGAGGAAAATTACAGAAAATCTACACAAAGCTGAAACAAAAACTCAGGAATTAATTTGAGAGAATTGAAAACATGGACCAAATAGGTTCTCATGGCAGCTTTGTGTTACTGCCCAATGCACTAATTTTATTTCAGAATGATGAATCTAGGGCATTGAAGAAAAGTGGGACTTGGAATATTACTCTGTTTAAACAGAAGGCAAGTTTGTAAGCCATCTTGCAAGATTTCATCAGAAATGATTAAAATGGTTTTCAAAGCATTCTTGGGTTACAAGGGGTTATATTATGTGCAAAGTTCACATCTAAAAAATCCCTCATTTCCAGCAATGCTGGATAAGTGAAGCATTCTAATAGATTAAATCATGTATTTTGTACATTTAATTTCTCTTTTCATTCCCTTTTCTTTACAGTATGTTCTGCATTAGTGAAGGAAAAAGAGAAAGATGCATTTTAATCCTCTAATTAAATGTTAAACTATTACCCAGGTAGCCACAGGGCAGTGTCCTCAGCACATCTGCCAGAACTGCTATCCATCAACCATCCTTTTCTAGGCAAAAATGTGATTATTTCTTGAAACAATGTCAACAATTTCTAACTGCAGAAAGTTGATCTGGTTTGATATTATTCACGAAGGGACATATTACTGGAAACACGATGAAATGAAAAAAAAAACCCCTATATTCTGATTGTATTTTGGTTATGGATCGTAAATCAGTACTTGAAAATGCTGACCTTTCTTTCTTCTTTCCAGACATCAGAAGTTAATTTCAATTAATTAAATCTTTCTGTATTTAGTTAATACAATTAAGTTGTATTAATTGTGTTGATCATAAGTCTCCATTCATGGCACTTCATCATCCTCAGACCATGATGGGCCTTATTTATTTTTAAAGATCTAATAAGTACCTGTGAACCCACCATCCAACCTAAGAACTATGAAGAACTCCCATCTGTCTATGTGCTCATCCCCACTCCAGGTACCCTGCCTTTCTACTCCTGCATGAGAGAAAACCTTAATTGTGAATTTTCTGGTTACCATCCCCTTGCTTTTTAATATTTTCCTTTGCTTCGGCCGGGTGCGGTGGCTCAAGCCTGTAATCCCAGCACTTTGGGAGGCCCAGACGGGCGGATCACGAGGTCAAGAGATCGAGACCATCCTGGCTAACACGGTGAAACCCCGTCTCTACTAAAAAATACAAAAAACTAGCCGGGCGAGGTGGCGGGCGCCTGTAGTCCCAGCTACTCGGGAGGCTGAGGCAGGAGAATGGCGTAAACCCAGGAGGCGGGGCTTGCAGTGAGCTGAGATCCGGCCACTGCACTCCAGCCCGGGCGGCAGAGTGAGACTCCGTCTCAAAAAAAAAAAAAAAAAAAAAAAAAAAAAGGAAAAAAAGGAAATATTTTCCTTTGCTTCTCTTGTAGTTTAATTCCATATGTATGTACTGCTAAACCAATACATTGTTTCATTTGGCTTATTGCATTTTAATAAGGATATCAATGTCAAGTAGTGCTCTGGAATTTGCTTTATATTGTTAGACTTTATGGTATATGTATCCTTATTGTTTTTTGGTACCTGAAGGCCATTATTTTTCACTGTTATAGAATATTTCAGTCTGTAAATCATCATTTATCTTTTCTTCTATTGCTGGAAATTGAGGTTATTTCCAGATTTTTTCTTCTTGTTTCTTTCTATTATAAACACTGCTGTTATGAATATTTTTATGCATGTCTCCATGTGCACATATGCAGGAATTTTTCTTCTAAGTCTTGGTTATGCAAATTTTACACTTTACCAGTAAATATCAAATTGTTTTCCAAAGTGGTTTGACCTATGTATACCAGCAATTTAGAACAAATTCTACTCCTAATATTAGTGGTCAAATTTATTGGTCTTTCCTTTTATGGTTAGTGCTTATTTTTGTTCCTTGTTTAAGAAATTTTTCCTTACCCTAAGATCAGAAAAACATTGGCCTCTATTTTCATCTAAAATTCTTTGTTTTGTTTTCTTTGTGTGTATTTTTATTTTAAAATATTTATTTGACAAATAAAACTTGTGTATATTCAAGGTGTACAATGTGGTGATTTGACATACATTGTGTAGTGATCACTACAATAAAATAAACAAACACATCCATAGCCACCCATACTGTACATTAGAACCTCAGGACTTACGCACCCTGTAACTGAAATTCTGTACCCTTTGACCAATATCTCGTGATTCCTCCAGCCCCTGGTAACCACCTTTCTACTCTCTGCTTTCATGAGGTTGACATTTTTAGATTCTACATGTGAATGAGATCATACAGTATTTGCCTTTCTGTGCCTGACTTATTTCACTTAGCATAATGTCTTCCAGGTTCACCCATGTTGTCCCAAATTACAGAATGTTCTTCTTTTTATGGCTGAATTATCCTCTGTTGCATATGTATGCATATTAAATTAATAAAATCATTCTGTGTTTAATTAATACAATTAAGTTGTATGAATTGTGTTAATCATATGTCTCTTCTCATGGCACTTCATCATCCTCAGACCATGACAGGCTGTACGTATTTTTAAATACATAATAAGTACCTCTGAACCCACCATCCAACATAAGAGCTAGCTAAGAATTATGAAGAATTCCCATCTATAATATATGTATAATACATATATGCATATAACATTTTCTTTATCCATTCATTCATCAATGGACACTTGGGCTGTTTTCATGTCTTGGCTACTGTGAATAATACTGCTGCAGTGAATATGGTGATGCAGATATCTCTTTGAGATACTGATTTTATTTCCTTCAAATATATACCCAGAAGTGGGATTGCTGAGTTATGTGGTAGTTCTAATTTTAAGGTTTTTTTTTTTTTTTGCAACAACCTGAGATGGAGTCTTGCTTTGTTGCCAAGTCTGGAGTGCAGTGGCATGATCTTGGCTCACTGCAACCTCCGCCTCCCGAGTTCAAGTGATTCTCCTGCCTCAGTCTCCTAAGTAGCTGGGATTGCAGGCATACGCCACCACGCCCAGCTAATTTTTGTATTTTTAGTAGAAATGGGGTTTCACCATGTTGGTCAGGCTCATCTCGAACTCCTAACCTCAAGTGATCCACCCGCCTCGGCTTCCCAAAGTACTGGGATTACAGGCGTGAGCCACCATGCCTGGCCATATTTTTAAGTTCTTTGGAAACCTCCGTATCGTTTTTCAGAACAGCTGTACCAATTTATATTCTCACCAACAGTGACCAAAGATTCCCTTTTCTCCACACCCTTACCAACGATTGTTATCTCTTGTCTTTTTAATGATTGCTATCCTAACAGTTGTAAGGTGAAATCTCGTGGCTTTGATTTGCGTTACTCTGATGATTAGTGATGTAGAGCATTTTTTTCACATACCTGTTAGCCATTTGTATGTCTTTCTTTGAGAAATGTCTATTCAGATCTTTTGTCCTTTTTAAAATCAGATTATTTATTTATTTTTGCTGTTGAATTGTGTGAGTTCTTTCTTGCTCTTTTATATATATTATATATTGTATATATAATATAGCATATTGTATATATAATATAGTATATTATATATAATACAATATATAATATATAATTTGTCTCTTATATATATAATATAATATATATTATATATAATATTATATATATTAGAGACAGGGTCTCGCTCTGCCACTAAGGCTGGAGTGTAGTGGCACAAACATAACTCACTGTAGCCTTGAACTCCTAGGTTCAAGTGATTCTCTCACCTCAGCCTCTCAAGCAGCTAGCACTGCAGGCATGTGCCACTGCACCTGGCTAACTTTTTAAAGTTTTTATTTATAGGCTGACTGTGGTGGCTCACACCTGTAATCCCAGCACTTTGGGAGGCTCAGGTGGGCAGATTGCTTGAGCTCAGGAGTTTGAGACCAGCCTTAGCAACAAAGCAATACCCTGTCTCTACTAAAAAAAAGAAGCACAAAAAACAAAATTTAGCCAGGTGTGGTGGCGTGTACCTATCATCCCAGCTACTTAGAAGGCTGAGGCATCAGAATCACTTGAACCCAGGAGGCAGAGTTTGCAATGAGCTGAGATCATGCCACTGCACTCAAGCCTGGACAACAAAGCCAGAGCCAGACCCTGTCTCAAAAAAAAAAAAAAAAAAAAGTATTTGTATAGATGGGGTCTCACAATGTTGCCCAGGCTGGTCTCAAACTCCTGGCCCCAAGCAATCCTCCTGCCTCGGCCTCCCAAAGTGCTGGGATTAAAGGTGTGAGCCACTGCACCTAGCCCCTTATATGTTTTGAATATATCAGAGGTATAGTTTGCAAATATTTTCTCCCATTCTGTAGGTTGTCTTTTCATTTCATTGTTTGTTTTGTTTCATTGTTGATTGTTTCCTTTGCTGTGCGGAAGCTTTATAGTTTGATGTAGTCCCACCCACCTATTTTGCTTTTGTTGTTTATGATTTTGGTTTTATATCAAAAAATTCATTGTCAAGACTAATGTCAAGGAGCTTTTCCCCTATGTCTTCCAGGATTTTTACAGTTTCCGGTTCTTACATTTAAGTCTTTAATCAATTTTGAGTTAATTTTTATATATGATTGAAGACAAGGGTCCAATTTCATACTTTTGCATGTAGGCATCCAGTTTTCCCAAAATCACTTATTGATGATAGCCTATTGTGTGTTCTTAGGACCTTTGTCACAGATTAGCTAACAATATATATGCATGAATTTATTTCTGAGTTCTGTATTCTGCTCAGTTGTTCTATGTGTCTGTTTCTATGCCAGTACCATACTATTTGGTTACTATAGCTTTGTAATATAATTTGAAATCAGGGAGTGTGGTGCCTCTAGCTTTGTTTTTCTTTCTCAAGATTGCTTTGACTTTTCAGGATCTTTCATGGTTCCATGTGAATTTTAGGATTGGTTTTTCTGTTTCTTTGAAAAATGTCACTTGAATTTTGATCAAAATTGCTTTGATTCTATAGACAGTTTTGGGTAGTATGGGCATTTTAACAGTATTAATTCTTCCAATCCATGAGCACAGGACATCTTTCCATTTATTTGTGTCTTCTTTGATTTCTTTCATCAATGTTTCATAGTTTTAGTGTACAAGTCTTCCACCTCCTTGGTTACATTTCTTCCTTTTATTTTTCTTTTTGATTCTATTACAAATGGGATTATTTTGTTAATTTTATTTTTTTGATAGTTTGTTACTATACAGAAATGCAACAGATTTTCTTTGAGTTTGTATCCTGACAATTTACTGAACCCATTTATCTATTTTTACTTATTTTTATTTTTATTCTTATTTGTGAGACGGAGTCTCATTCTTTCTCCAGGCTGGAGTGCAGTGGCGTGATCTCAGCTCACTGCAACCTCCACCTCCCAGGTTCAGGTGATTCTCCTGCCTCAGCCTTCCAAGTAGCTGGGACTACAGGTGTGCACCACCCTGCCCGGCTGATTTTTGTATTTTTACTAGATACGGGGTTTCATCATGTTGGCCAGGATGGTCTCTGTCTTTTGACCTCGTGATCTGCCCGCCTCAGCCTTCCAAAGTGCTGGGATTATAGGCATGAACCACCACACCCGGCTGAACCCATTTATTACTTTTAATTTTTTTGGTGGAGTCTTTAGGGTTTTTTATATATAAGATCATGTCATTTATAAACAGAGACAACTTAAACTCTTCTCTTACAATGTGAATGCCTTAAGTTTCGTTTTTGACATTAAAGTCTTAAATCCATCTAGTTTTTTTTACTGTGTGGTGTGAGCTGGGTCCCAGTTTTTTTCATATCAGTAACCTATTTTTTTTAGCTCTAGTAATTAAATAGTCTCAGATGCCTTCATATCTACCTTTTGAATTTGCTGGGTTTTTTTTTGGGGGGGGGGAGTCTTATAGTAAACATTTATCTCCAAGAATGTCCACTTTGTCCTAGCTAAGTTAAGGAAAGTAGGATTTTCCACACCTAGAAGGTCATTTTATGAAGAATAGGCAGTGGTTGGGTTAGTTAATGGGTAAAACAAACAAACAAACAAACAAACAAAAACCAGAAAGAATAAATAAGACCTAGTATTTGATAGCACAATAGGGTGACTATAGTTAATTATGACTTAATTGTACATTTTAAAATAACTTAGAGTGTAATTGGACTGTTTGTAACTCAAAGGATAAACGCTTGAGAGGATGGTTACCTCCATCCTCCCTCATGTGCTTATTTCACATTGCATGCTTGTATCAAAGCATCTCTTGTACCCCATAAATATATACACCTACTATGTACCCACAATTTTTTTTTAAAGAGTAGGCAGTAGTGGTGGTAAAAGTGTATGACCACAACTACTTTGCTTGCTGTCTGGTGAGATTGGGGCTGGTGCAGCTTTAGAGCACTGACTCAACCACACAACTCTGGATTCAAAGTCCAGCTCTTCCACTTACAAGATGTGAAATCTTGGAGGGTATTTCACCAATTTGAGTGTTGGTTTCCTTCCATGAAAAATAAGAGTAGGGATATGTTTACCTCATAAAACCACTGTAAGAATTAAAGGAGAGGGCCGGGCGCGGTGGCTCAAGCCTGTAATCCCAGCACTTTGGGAGGCCGAGACGGGCGGATCACGAAGTCAGGAGATCGAGACCATCCTGGCTAACACGGTGAAAACCCATCTCTACTAAAAAAAATACAAAAAACTAGCCGGGCGTGGTGGCGGGTGCCTGTAGTCCCAGCTACTCGGGAGGCTGAGGCAGGAGAATGGCTTGAACCTGGGAGGCGGAGGTTGCAGTGAGCCGAGATCGTGCCACTGCCCTCTAACCTGGCGACAGAGCGAGACTTCATCTAAAAAAAAAAAAAAAAAAAAAAAAAAGAATTAAAGGAGAGGACACATGTAAAGGGCCAAGCTGAGGGTTCAGCATACGTAGTTGCCTTGGGTAAGGAGAGCTGGAAGTATTGTTAAGTCCTTTAGACCAGGTTGGCTGTCCCCACCACTTCCATTCCCATTTGCAAGTGTGGTCATGGTGTGGTAGAAGAGCATCCTGGATATATAAACCTATATAGCTTTATATGCCTGTATACCTCTTATATACCTATACACTTATATATGCTTGTTGATATCTGTATCCTTTACATCCAGTGTTTGGGTAGAAGAAATAAGGTGTTAGTGACTGAGATATTGCATGATAGAGTGTCAGAGCATGGTTGCAGCTACTGTTGGGGGTAATTCATGCGAATTCCTTTCAGGTTTTGCCAACGCCCATTGTTTATATTTTATTCTTTATTAAAGCTTCTGAACCATAGTCACTTTTAAAGCAAGGATGGTCTTTTCAATTGCCACTGAGGCCCTCAGGCTGATTATTTCTCAGTTTCTCAGTATTATTCTAGCACTGTTCACTTCTCTTTTATGGGGTACATGTGATGTTTTGCTATAAGCATACAATGTGTAATGATCAAATCAGGGTAATTGGAGTATCCATCACCTCAAGCATTTATCTTTTTTTGTATTAGAAATATTCCAATTCCATTCCTTTTGTTCTTTTGAAACATATAGTAAATTATTATTAACTATGGTTGTCCTATTGTGCTACTAAACACTAGATGTCATTCCCTCTATCTAACTGTATTTTTGTACTCACTACCCATTCTTTCTTTATACCTCCTCCCTGTTACTGTTCCCAGCCTCTAGTAATCATCATTCTACTTTCTATCTCCATGGGTTCAATACTTTTTTAGCTCCCACATTTGAATGAGAATATGCGATATTTGTCTTTCTATGCCTGGCTCATTTCGTTTAACATAACATCTTCCAGTTCCATCCATGTTGTTGCAAATGACAGGATCTCATTCTTTTTTATAAATGAATAATATTCTATTGTGTATATGTACCGCATTTTCTTTATCCATTCATCTTCTTTTGTCTTAACCTTTCATTTTCTTTCTAGTTCTAAGGTACCTGATCACTTTATTTCTCATTTTCCTATTATGAGTGTTATTTTAATTTTTACATCTTGAGAAATAGAAATTGGACTTTATAATTTATTTTATGTCTTATGCTTTCAAAGCTGAATTGTGAAACTCTCGTTTCTCTGAGCACTCATTTTTCTTTCCATTGTACATGGGATTCTGTGTATTTGGTGAATATATATATATATAGCATTTTTTCTGGCACTGTTCACTCTTTATACATATGTGTGTGTGTGTATATATATATATATGACTTTGATTGAAGTATATATTTCCATGGTCATTAAAAACAGATCTTATTAAGCCATGTAGAAACGGATGCCCCTCACTCCTTGTTTTCAGGGTGCCATAGTACAATTTTTGACTGCTGAGGTCATTCTTAATATTATTTGCTTGATTTTTATCTCTTGAATTTCCTTAGGAATCATCCTTTCAGGAGCCAGCATACAAGGAAAAGGACCATGGGACTCTGTGGCCTTCTTAACGTCTGCCCATATACTTTTCTAGAAAGGTTTTGCTGTTTCACATGTCTTTCAGATGAGAAATAAAGTCCTTCCTCACCTATATACTTTCTAGATTTATTACTAATATTTTTCCTTATTGCTGCAAAGCATATTAGTAGATAATTATATATTTTTACAAATTCAATTTGCATCTCTTGCAGGTACATGGAATTTGTAAATCATCTTTTTTGTTTTTTTGCTCTAAGGATATCAGTGATCAATGTCCCCAGGGAAGAGCAGGGCTATTTTCTTGCTTTTGTAAACATTATACTCTGTTAGTGAGCATAGGAATGTGGTTTTGATAGAAAAACACATTTGGCATGTAGATGAGACACATGTAGGTACTCGTTCTCACTGGATGATAGTAAGGTACATTGAAAAGAACACTGGGGGGCTGGGTACAGTGGCTCACTCCTGTAATTCCAGCGCTTTGGGAGGCTGAGGCAGGCAGATCACCATCTAAGGAGTTCAAGACCAGCCTGACCAACATGGTGAAACCCTGTCTCTATTTAAAATACAAAAATTAGCTGGGTGTGGTGGCATGCGCCTGTAATCCCAGCTACTTGGGAGGCTGAGGCAGTAGAATCACTTGAACCTGGGAGGTGGAGGTTTCAGTGAGCTGAGATCGCACCACTGCACTCCAGCCTGGGTGACAGAGTGAGACTCTGTCTCCAAAAAAAAAAAAAAAAAAAAAAAAGTAAAGAACACCGGATTGAGAATCCAAAGCCCTGGGTACCAGTGCTCCTGCCACCCTCATTAGCTGTGTGACCTTGGGTAACTCTTCTACCTCTCTTTACCTTAGTTGGCTCATGAACAGAACAGGAATACGGATCCTTGCCTGGCTAACTCATAGGGTCAGTATGTGAGTCATGCAACACAACACAAGCGGAAGCATCTTGACACTATTATTTGTGTCACCATCACCACTGCCAACACTACCAGCACCATTATCATTAGTGGATACCCAAGTATTGAACAGGGGGAAAGTCTCCCAAGGATGTCAATAAACGATACACTGAAAATATAACAACAATAACACCCAACATTTGATGAACTCTTACTATGTGTGCCAGGCACTATGTGCTAAGTACCTTACATGTTTCATCTCATATAATGCTCACAACAGTACCGTAAGATAAGTGCTTGTATTATCCACATTTTACAGATAAGAAAACTGAGGCACAGAGTGGTTAAGCCTCTTGCTTAGGTCGGAACTGAGATTGAATCCAGGCAGCCTGCCTCTAAGCCTGTACAATAATACTCCACTCTATTAGGGTTCTCCTGGGTCCCAGTAATACATAATGAGAGCTCTGCACATGTGAAGAATACCTTTACAGCTTGCAGAATATTTTCCTGTTATCTCATGTTAGTCTCACATCTGACTCATTTTATAGATTGAGCCAAATAGCTTCAATATCTTAGTCAAGGTTATCCAGCTTGTCAATGATAAATATTACCTAAACTCCAGTCAGTTCTCTTTCCACTGTCTGTCCCTGCGTCTTCAGGTGATTTGATGGGTTCTTACCAGTAATCTCACTCCCCTGACCTCATTGTCCCATCTTTGCTTTCTTTAAGGAAAGAGGAATGCCAAAACCATAAAGTTATATTCCTGATGAAAATCTTCTATAAAAATCAGTGTCTTGTTCGATCTTTTTAGTAGCTGGTTTCTCAGAGAATCCTAAATCAATACAGCTGGGAGGGGCCCTAGCCCTCTCCTGCATGCAGACCACTGGGTGCTTATTGAATGATTCTGCAAGTCCCCATGTAAGAAAACTGTAACATAGCCTGTGGCTAAAAGGAATCCAACCGAATACTTCAAGGATATTAAAGACATAGTCATCTTAATTATTCATTTGACACATGCTTGTAGCCATGTTGTACTGATATCCACAGTGTGTTTATTCGTGAGAGACTTGGCATTTGGTAAAAGACACTTGACTAATTAGATAAAAGATATTCTGTTAATGCAAAGGCTGACACTTTACCCGTGTCAGGTCTCAGCAGTGATGGTCTCTATCAACTCATTCAGCGTCGTTTCTAGTTCTCCAGCTCCCCTAAAACAATCTGCAATATGAGGACTTCCAGTGCCCTCTCTTCTCCCACTCCTGTTTTTTATTTGTTTACCATTCTTTGCAAGGTGGGAGTTTTCAAATACAACTTGAAATTCAAGTGGACAAAGCAAGATCTCGGGAGTTGTGTGTCTGAAGCAGGTTAATGAAGCATCTCTAGTCGATATTCAGACAGTGAAAAATTAATCAGTCACGACCTTTCCGATCCTTCAGAACACACCCTTAGGTCACTGCCTCATTAAGATCTTCAAATCATTTATCGAATTTTATTCAGGAAATATCTTTACCTTTTAAAGTAGGCTGCATGAGGTAAGAGGATGTTCCTCCCCAGAGCAAAAACTGGCACCATTTTAGGGTTTTATTTTTTGTGTGTGCTTTTAAAAAACTTTACTTTTTATTTTAGATTCAGGAGGTACCTGTGAAGGTTTGTTAAATGGGTTTACTGTGTATGCTGAGGTTTGGGCTTCTAATGATCCCATTGCCCAAGTAGCAAACATAGTACCTAATAGAATCAATAGGTAGTTTTTCAACCCTTGTCCCTCTTACCCCCTCCCCGCTTTTGGAATCTCCACTGTTTATTGTTCCTATCTTTGTGTCCATGTTTAGTTCCCATTAAACGTGACAACATGTGGTGTTTGGTTTTCCGTTTCTGTGTTAATTAGCTTAGGATAATGGCCTGCAGCTGCATTCATGTTGCTACAAAGGACATGATTTCATTCTTTTTATGGATGCATACTATTCAATGGTGTATATGTACCACTTTTTTTTAAATCCAATCTATCATTGATGGGAACCTGGGTTGATTCCACATCTTTGCTATTGTGAATACTTTGACTCTTTTGATTCTTTCCTTGCTCTTAGTGAGTTTTCCCCACAGAAGTTCCAAGCTGTTAGTGATGGCTCAAAATGAGCTTTTGGAAATTCAAATCTGAAAACAGAAAGGGCTCTCAAAGACCTGTTCCTGGAGCCCTCCAGGAACAAGGCTACTCAGTGTGTATCCTCGGTCTTCTTTTTTTCCTCAAAGAAAAAACTACTGTGGTATTAAAATGCTAAAGCTCCATTGACTCAAGAGCCACAGTTTGGAAGGACTGTTTCAGTCAGCACAGGATTATAGTGTCCAACTCTTTGCAAAGAGGAGCTCAGTAGCAGTTAGAGTGTCGAGGGCCTAATTTAAAAGACTATTTCAAGAAGTGAGTTCCAATTATCTCTGGAGATGATCAAATAGGGGTTGGATTACCTCTTGGTTGAGTGCTGTCAGAGGTGTGAAGTGACAGAGAGTTGAACTCAGTGGCTGTTTAAAGTCTCAAACAGCCTTAAAATTCTAGGACTTCACACTTTTTACTAATGGAAGATCTATACAGGAAAGCAAACCTGGCAAACAATTGGAGAATTTGCATGGTGAAAATAGCCTACGATTTTTTTCCAAGCTAAGTTCCCCTAATCTTACTTTTATGAAATTAAATTTGGATAATTGTAGTAGTTCAGGACTGGTCAACACCCTAATCTCAGGGAATATCTAGGTAAGGTGAAGTTCCATAAGAAAGTGTTAAGTAATTGAAATCCAGATATCTCGCTCACTTGTTTTTTCCCATCCATTGGACAATTTCATTATCTTTGTGTCCCTTGGATCTTCTTCCAAGGAAGAATGTGCCTTGGTTTGTGAACCAAGGGCATGTTCTCCTCGGCAGCTTTCAGTCAATGGTTGTGCACAATGAGTGCACTAGGGCCTGGCCAACTTTGTTCAGTGTGAGACTCCTCTAAGGGATAGTCTTTGCTCTGGAGGTCTCCATTGGTTTGGTCAAGATTTTGTCATCTCTGCATCCCAGTCCATGGATCTCCCTGCTCAATCCTGCTTACTCTTCCCTTTCATTTCATAGGTGTTTGGTGCAACCTAAATAGCATTTTTCCATTTATTAGGTTGCACCAACCTAAATGGCATCAATGCAATGTACCTTTTTATTCTGCCCAGAGTTTTTTGCCCTGTCTCTCTATACCTTTTCTTAGCTCAGGGAACTAGATCAATGGTGACTAAGAGATGAGCTTGTTCATCTTTCTTTCTGGACCTTGGTGAATGCCAGTGGGGCATTGTGGTTAAAAGGATAGGCTTTGGGGCAAGTAAACCTCTCTGTGTTCAAGTCCTTAACTTAAAGGATCAAAGTGAGATGAAAAGAGATAACATATGAAAAACAAATAGTAAGCACTCAATAAATACCAGCCAGTGTAGGGGACAGCTGTCAGCAACCTCCACCCATGGGGCTTCTCCCGTCTCTCTTTGCTCTGTAGAACTGAAGAGGCTTCCTGAGCAGAAGGCAGTCACACTGCGGAAAGCAGAATGGAGCCCTTGGATCTTCCAACAGGTCTCACTTTTACAATACCTTCTAAATGCATCTCATCCCATTTTATCAAACTTTAAAGTGGAGAGGATTCATGTCTGTCATTCTCTCTGCCCTAGAGCAAAAGATTTATTCACCTCTTTCCATTCTTTCCCTGTCTTTTACTGTCTGATGATGAATTTGCTGATACTTTGTGATCATCACCTCTTCAGTGTTGTTCAGATGTTCTATCCAGCATCTTCCCAGCATTTCTTTGTGCCTTCTTCCATACCTCTTACCACTGTGGGTCCTTCTAAGGAGAAGGCTGCGTGAGAGAATTCCCTCACGGCTCTTCAGAGATCCCACTGGTGAGGCCATTTGGGCATATCCAATGCTCCTTCATGAAAAATTTATGGGCTTCTTCTCTAACTCATTTCCATCTCCAAGGGTTGATTAGAAAAGAAAAAGGAGAGAAGAAGATGGTAGCATGAAAGAGTCATGTGCCCTTCCATTTCTTCCATTACTTTTTGACTGCTTCCCATCTCAGAGTTCCCAAAAGAGTGATGAGAGATGTAGACAGAGGGTCTTTACTTTCCTCATTGTTGTTGCAGCCCAACCTGAGGTCAAGGCTAAAGAGTCATTCAAAACCTTTTTTTCTTTTTGAGTTTGCAAGCTATTCTGATCCTGCAACAAACACAAATCTCAGAGCAAACAAATCCCATAACACAGTGTGATAAGGCAGCAACATGATGAGGAAGAAAGAACATCTGACTCCTGGTTTATCTGTGGGCCTGCTCCTGAGTAGCCAGATGACCTTCGGCAAACCCCTTCTGCTTTGTGGACCAGTATTCCATGTGTGGAATTAGGAAGTTGGACTAGACAGAGGCTGTTAAAAGAAAACTTTAGACAAATTAAATTTAACAGAGTTTAATTGGGCAAAGAATAATTCATGAATTGGGGAGCCCCAGAACCAGAATAGGTTCAGAGAGACTCCAGCATTGCCTTAGTGTGTCAGAAGATTTATGAACAGAAAAAGGAAAGCAAAGTGCAAAAATGGAAAAGAGAAACAGCCAGATTGGTTACAGCTTAGTGTTTGCATTTTTTGAACACAGTTTGAAAAGTTGGCCTCCTGTGATTGGCTGAAACTTGGTGATTGGCACAAGAGTAGTTAGTATACATCCAGTTAAGTTACAGTTCACTATGTATGGAGCAACATTTAGGTTGAATTTAACATACATCAGGAGGCAGATCTGGACTAAATTTAACAAGGCAGGGCCTATGCTTCATTGGTCTTATACTTTTCCAGAAACTAGCACATATCTTGGCACATGGTAGATACTCATGATATATTGTCTCACTTTGAAAGCCCTTCCAGTGCCAACATTGTATGATGATGGATCAAAGGTATTCCCTGTGATATTGAGCTAAGGAAGTCACATTTCACCAGGGGGAGGATGGAGGAGTAGTTGATAAGTGTCCCAGGATCACTGATCCATCCTTTGAGGGCTCTTATCTCTTTCTTGGGATAAGGCAATAGGACTATGAGACTGTTGCTAATGCCTTTGCTACCCCAGGCCTGTCCTGTCCATCCTTTCTTTCCCTCCACCTTGCATGATCCAGGTGTTTATGCTTTGAAGTGTACCTAAGTGTTCAGTTAATATTGCAAATTAGTGAAAATTCTAATTTAAGGAATCAATTTGGCACCTGGAGTATATCCATTCTAAACACATTCAGGCTAAAGTTTGGTTTCTAGCTAAATCTTTGTGAAAAAGCATCCTTGCTTAATACTCCAGAAGCCCTGGGAGATTTCACAGGCAAGCGTGAAGGCACTCTAAATAGCTCATTTGGGGGCCTATTTGAGGGGGAAAGAAAGAAATCCATCCTAAGTACCCATCAGTGATTCACAAAAATAGGTCACATTTCTTAGCACATTTTTCCAGTGTTATTTTTGGAAATTATTGTTTACAAAATGAGTGAATCTATTCAATACAGGATCTTTTAAAAATCTTGCTACATTATAAAATGTGTTTTTGAGAACAAATTGTTTTCTTCCTAACAGGAGCACTTGTTTATATTTTTGCAGTGTAAAGCAATGGGAAAATATGGTATAAACATAATATAATATGATATAATTCCATAAACAGATTTTCCCCTTAGCACAACTCTTTATGACAAGATCAGATATATCAAGCAAAGAAATATTAATGATGTTCTTCTGTGCAAAATGATTTAATTTTGAGCTTTTTTTACATGACTCACAGATATTTGTTGCCAGTGTTTTAATTCAAACTCTATTCAAAAGCCTCCAATAGTTACAAAAAGTCATTAACAATATTATTTCAAGAGAAACATGAAAGTCAAAGCATTAGGATTTATGTTTCAGTTGCTACTGGAAAGCAAGTGCTTTGAAGGGGAGAGATGTCTGGAATTGTCAGGAAGTCTAATTAAATTGACAGAGTTTTGCCAATTATTGCATGAAATGTGCTGCAAATGGTAGAAAACTGAAAGGGGTTTCTGAGAAGCAGAAAAGGAACAGAGTCCAAGACTGCTAATGGGGTTGATCCACCTCTAAATAGAAACTACTGGAGGCAGAGAATGAGAGAATAAGAGAAGATGTGAATTTGAGAGAGCTTAGCAAATGCCTAGGCCTGGGGCAACATACTTTCAAACAACAGTTTAAGCAGAACAGAAACAATTGGATTTTACCTCACATGTTTAAAACAAAAACTCAGACATATATGTTTTTCTGAAGCTTCCTCCTACTTGCCCCCATCCCTTAGGATGATAGAAACTTCAAATGTCGGTTAGATGACAAGTCAGTGATTTTTGTCACATGCCAGTAGGTCAAATCTAGTTTAAGGAATAAAACTTCTTAATTAGGAAGACAGACATAAACACATCCTTTATATTTAAATGATCATAAAGAAAAAGGGTCTGCAGATGCCTTCTTTAAGAGCCAGCTAGGTGTCAGTTTGGGGCATTTGGGGCCCAGACATCTTTCTTATTGCTTAGTGCATCAGTCTGTTCTCAAGCTGCTATAAAGAACTACCTGAGACTGGGTAATTTATGAAGAAAGAGGTTTAATTGACTCCATGTTCCACAGACTTAACAGGAAGCATGACTGGGAGACCTCAGGAAACTTACAATCATGGGAGAAAGGCAAAGGGAAAGCAAGCACCTTCTTCTCATGGCGGCAGAAGAGAAAAAGCATGAGCGAGGGGGGAAGTGCCATACACCTTTAAACAACCAGATCTCATGAGAACTCACTCATTATCAGGAGAACAGCATAGGGGAAGTCCACCCTCATGATCCAATCACTTCCCACCAGGTGCCTCCCCCAACATTAGGAATTACAATTCGAGATGAAATTTGGGTGGGGACACAGAGCTAAACCCTATAATTCCACCCTTGGCCCCTCCCACATCTCATGTCCTTCTTGCATTTCAAAACCAATCATGTCTTCCCAACAGTCCCACAAAATCTTAGCTCAATCCAGCATTAACTCAAAAGTCCAAGTTCAAAATCTCATCTGAGAAAAGGCAAGTCCTTTCTGCATATGAACCTGTAAAATAAAAACAAACAAACAAACAAACAAATTAGTTACTTCCAAGATACAATGGGAGTACATGCATTGGGTAAATGCTCCTATTCCAAAAGGGAGAAAACAGCCAACAAAAGGGACTACAGGCCTTTTCCCATGCAAGTCCAAAACCCAGTAGGGCAGTCATTAAATCTTAAAGGTCCAAAATAATCTCCCTTGACTCCATGTCTCACATTCAGGGTGTGTTGATGCAAGAGGTAGGCTCCCAAGGTCTTGTGCAGCTCTGCCCCTGTGGCTCTGCAGGGTACAGCCCCCATGGCTGCTTTTACAGGCTGGCATTGAGTGCCTGAGGCTTTTCTAAGCTCACAGTGCAAGGTGTCAGTGGATCGACCATTCTGGGATCTGGAGGATGGTGGTCCTCTTCCCACAGCTCCACTAGACAGTGTCTCACTAGGGTCTCTGTGTGGGAATTCCAACCCCACATTTCCCCTCTGCACTGCCCTAGTAGAGGTTATCCATGAGGGCTCCACCCCTGCTGCAGACTTCTGCCTGGACATCCAGACATTTCCATCCATCCTCTGAAATCTAGGTGGAGGCTTCTGAGCCTTAACTCTTGTCTTATGCACATCCGTAGGCCCAACACCACATGAAAGCTGCCAAGGCTTGGGGCTTGAGCCTCCTGAAGCAGTAACCCGAGCTGTACCTTGTCCCCTTTTAGCCATGGTTGGAGCTGGAGTGGGTGGGACACAAGGCGCCATGTCTGGAGGCTGCCAGAGCAGTGGGGCCTTGGGCCTGGCTCACAAAACCATTTTTCCCTCCTAGGCCTCCAAGCCTGTGATGGGACGGGGCTGCCGCAAAGGTCTCTGACATGACCTGCAGACATTTTCCCCATTGTCTTGGCTACTAACATTAGGATCCCCTTTACTTATGCAGGTTTCTGCAGGCAGCTTGAATTTATCCCCAGAAAATTGGTTTTTCTTTTCTACCACATGGTCAGGCTGCAAATTTTTCTAACTTTTATGCTCTGCTTCCCTTTTAAATATAATTTCCAGTTTCAGATAATTTTCATTCATGCATATGAGCAAACACTTTTAGAAACAGGTCACATCTTGAATGCTTTACTGCTTAGAAATTTCTTCTACCAGATACCCTAAATCATCTCCCTCAAGTTCAAAGTTCTACAAATCTCTAGGGCAGAGTTAAAATGTTGCCAGTCTCTTTGCTAAAGCATACCAAGAGTGACCTTTACTCCTTTTCCCAACAAGTTCCTCATCTCCGTCTGAGACCACCTCAACCTGGACTTCATTGTCCATATCACTATCAGCATTTTGGTCACAACCATTCAACAAGTCTCTAGGAAGTTTCAAACCTTCCCATATCTTCCTGTCTTCTTCTGAGCCCTCCAAACGGTTCCAACCTCTGCCCGTTACCCAGTTCTAAAGTTAATTCCACATTTTCAGGTATCTTTATAGCATTGCCCCTCTCCCAGTACCAATTTTCTGTATTATCTCCTCTCACACTGCCATAAAGAACTACCTGAGACTGGGTAATTTATAAGGAAAAGCAGTTTAATTGACTCAACATTCTGCAGGCTTAATAAGAAGCATGATTGGGAGGCCTCAGGAAACTTACAATCATGGCAGAAGGGCGAAGGGGAAGCAAGCACCTTCTCATGGTGGCAGGAGAAAGAGAGAGAGTGAGGCGTAAGTGCCACACACATTTAAACCGTAAGATCTCATGAGAACTCATTCACTATCTTGAGAACAGCATGGGAGAAATCTGCCCCCATGATCCAACCACCTCCCTCCAGGTCCCTCCCCCGACATTGGGAATTACAATTCAACATGAGATTTGGGTGGGGGTATAGAGCCAAACCATATCACTTAATATCATTGGCAGCCCCAGAAAGCATTCACTGTGTTCTGTGTTATTTCATACATTTGTCAAGGTAAACAAACCAGAATCTTCACAGATTTTGTCCCACAGCATCCTCAGACCAGCCCTGCGGTAGAGCAGAAATGACTGCCCTGATTTTTCATATGATGTAACTGAGGCTCAGAGAGGTTAAGTGACTTGCCCAAAGCAAAAGAGTCAGTTAGTGGCAAAAATTGAACTTGAAAGTGGCCCTGATTCCAATCTCTCCTTGACAGCAACTCTTGCAGTAGATCTATTTTTCCTGATTTCATTGACTTCATCCTTGGCATTGGACCCAAAATAGACCAGCAAATAAAATAGAATCAATGGAATTAGAAACTTTGTTAAGATAACTCTAATGTTGAGTCTATTTATAAACCGTCCAGATGCCCTGTTCCTACAACTTTTGTTCAAAGTTTAAAATTGAACATTTTCTTTATAGCTCCTGTCTCATACACCTGAAGTTCAGGCCAGGAAGAGTCATGGAAAACTCCAGAGAAAGATAGAGAGGAAAAAAGTACTTGTTCCCAGAACACCTTGTGTAATATGAAGGGGAGAAGGCTCACACCAAGATCCATGGAGCACAAGAGATTGGTGGCTACAGTCCCTCACCATGAGTGAGTAGGTATTATTCTGCCATTTAAGCGTTTAACAAAGTGGCACTCTCCCCTTGACAATATGTATACATGGCAAATAAGAATCAATCATTTCAGGCCCCTTGGGGCTATTTGTTAAGTAATCCATCAAATAGCTGAAAGGTTAATCCAATTTGGTGGGCATGATGATGAAGTACAGTTATTTGAATCATTTGCATCATATACTCAAGTGGATAACTGAAGAGTTGATCAGAACCAAACTGCCAAAATAATTGAAAGAAGAAGACAGATTTGCTGTGGTGTGACCTTTGGGTGCAGCAGGTGGTGGGCAGAACAAGGGCTCACAGACATGAGGAAGGCAGATTCCTAACCCAACCCCAGAAAGACCTTCCAATCAACAGGGCTGCATACATGGGCACAGACTGACTCCATGAGAGAAGAGGCACCTGCCATGTCCAGGACACTGCTTGTAGACAGTGAGACCCTTTGGCAAGGACTCTGTGGAGGAGATTCCTAGGTCTGGTGGGAGGCTGATCTGAGTTCCTTACCCTTAAAGATATTAAGGCTTCTATGATTACAGCACTACACCAGCTTATCCTCTATACTGGGGACTGCCAAGGACAAGAACATTACGAGGGTTCCAGAACATGGAACTGGTTCTACAAATGGAAAATATGTTCCATGTAGATAGGGCCTGAGTTTCTCCTTGGACATGAATAATGTATTTAAGATGGTGATTATAAATTTATTGAGGGGAAGGATGACATCTTATTCACCTACTTTGTGTTAGACACTCTACTGGGCACTTAAGGGAGCTATGAAGGTGAGGAAAGTACAGCCTCTACCCTAAAATCACTATGGCCAGTGTGGGGAGGTGAGTAGCATACTCTATAAAATGTTTGTAAATAGCACAAATCAAAGACAAAATATGAAAAGTGCCATAATAGAAGTTTGCAAAATTCTAGGAGCACAGAAAATGGAGGCTGATCAACAAGGAGGATCTGTGAAGACATCGTGAAGGAGGCAGCAATGGACCTTAAGAGATGAAAGGAATTTTGACAACTGAGGGAAAGCACTAGAGGAATAGGGAGCACTATGAGCAAAGACTTAGAGGTAGACAACGGAGGCACAGTAATGCCAAGTTGGAACCAGGCTGCCTGGATTTGAATTCCAGCTTCGTCACTTGGTAGCTACGTTTTTCAGCAAGTTGCTTAGCCTCTATGTTCACTGTACCTAATCTTTAAAATTAGGATACTAATAGTATCTCCCTTATGGGGTTGTTTTGAAGATCACATAAGTTAATCTAGGTAAAGCATCCAGAACAGTGCCTGAGACTCAGGAAGCATTATCCATTATTTCTTTGTCATGAATGCAGTAATCAAAACCCATTTATAGTTTTGCTCTTATCACATTCTGAGGTAATAAGCGTCTTGCTTTTAATTGTCTGCAGCTTAATGAGGCAGACAATGAAAATCGGACCACTCTTTTTCCTAATTAAAGTGTTGGAAGAACATAAGTCATCCCCAGTTTACTGATGAATAGGCTGTGCACCAAAAGCTTATTTGTACATCCTACTTTTGGAACTCTGAGGACATTTTTCCATAGAAATATTGCATTCAGTTATGTATGACTGCACTAGTCCTCCAAAGCTAGGTAAGACACAATGGAGGAAAATACCAGGTCTAAGGGCACCAATGGGAGTTCTAGAGTTTTCAAGCAGAAATTTCCTTTTATGGAGTGGTAGGCAAAGGAGAGACTTACCCAAAGTTGGTAATGGAACAAGTCACTTCAACTCAACTACCATTTCCTAAACAAACCACTGTGCCAGGCACTGTGCTTGGTGCTACAGGGGGATTTTGGAGATGAATTTTGTGCTTTTTCTTTGAATGTTGTAATTGACTGGGTCTTTTCCCTCCTCCCCATTTCCTGGTCTTCAGTCCCCTCAGGCTATACTAATGCTTTCACTCCAGCATTTTTTTAGGTGTATTTCCTAACCCACTTCAGTAACAAAGAAAAAAAAAAAAGGTTACTGGGGGTGAAGGGTCAGTTTATAAGGCAACTAAGTGTTAGAAGGAAAGCAACTGAATTGAAAACATTCACTTTGAAGTTGGAGCTACAAAGTAGGCAGGTCAATCCAGTCCTCCATCCACCCACTGGATACTCCACTTACTTTTTTATTCTGCCAAACCTGTGTGCTCTGAGAAAGCAACAAGTTATTTGCACAAGAATTTCCCCCCAGTTAAATGACACTTCAGCTAGGGAACAGGGGCAAAGATGGAGTGGAAGGTGCTGAGATGATGATCACTTTTAAGTCAAGGACTGGATTTGGCCTGACTCATCCATCATCTTCATTCGTTTTCTCGCAACTTGTGTGTGTGTGTGTGTGTGTGTGTGTGTACTTGTTAGACTGAGGGAGGGAGATGGTCTGAAATTCATATATAGAGAGCCTTCATGGCAACATCCCCTACCTTGATCACATTGACCCAACATCTGGCTGATAGGCCTAGCAGCTGACCCAACATCATTTAAGATCTGGAAAGGTGGAATTGGTGACAGGCGCATAGCCCCAGGTCTGTGATGTATTGGCCCCACTCCACACAAGCCTCAGGTTTGTGATGTATTGCTCTCTGCTCCCCACAATGTGCTCAGTGAGGGAAAAAAGTCTTCTCCCAGAGGTGATGAAAAGTTTGACATGGCCAAGAAAGTTTCTGTTTAAATGAATTTTCCATAACAAAGGTGTTGAAATTAAAACCTAGCCTCTAGGGTTTCTGATTTCAAAATAAGCAAGTCTCTGGTTATTGTCATATATCAATGCCATGTCATAGAGAAAGGCAGAAATATTTTTCTGCAAAAGTTAATGGAGACAGGCAGCAAGTTCCCTTTTAGCTAAACTTATTTAAAAACTCTCAAGTGAACAAATCTGAATTGATCATGGAACAATTGATCAATGATGACTAAGTGTGGCTCCACATTGATTTGTCTTGCATAGCAATAGACCTAGCTAAATGACAAATAAACCCCAAAGCCACTCCCTTCAGCAATATGTGAGTGCAACTCCCACCTCGATACTTTTGACTTGTTTAACCTCTATATTGTATTAATTTTTTTCTGAAGAGACTTTTCCTCTTAGAACAGAGGGAAAGTGACGCATAGTGAACAGTCAACACGCTTCCAAATTTAACTGGTAATTTTTTAAAGAGAAACTTATATTGACTTTTAAAATGTAGAAAATTGATGAAGGCAAATGAATCCTCAGATCCATTAAATGAAATCACTTTTTGTTTTCCAGTTTACTAAGATAGAATCTCAGAATAAGACAGATATAATATTGGGGACAGCCAACAAAAATATTTGAGGTAACAGAAGGAATGAAACTTTTTAATCAAATGCCTAATCAAAGTTTTAATCAAACATTCTCTGATGGCTCACCAACGGAAACATTAAATGAAAGTAAAATATGCTTTAGTAACGATATCTCTACTGTTTGGGAGCAGGTATGTGGGATGGGGGCCTTTACTGGTCCCACAGTTCCTGGGCCTATCTTATGTACTGTTCCTGGTCTGTGGTTTTCTGTCACACTCAGTGCTTCCCTACTGCTGATCTCAAAATGCACACACTGTGCTCCTGCTGTAGTGTGTGGAGGTCATGATGGAAGGATTGAGAGTAAATTTCTGCTTTATAGGCTTCTTTTCCTCTGCTCAACTCTTAAAAGTCAGTGAGTCTCAGGGTTCTTCTGCCCTAGACTGTCCTTTTTCCCCAGACCACATATTCTCCAGGATAAGCTCAGTCAGTTTTGTGGCTTCAGTTACTAACTACACATATGATGGTATAGACCCAACTACCTACTGGTCATCTTTATCTGAATGGCCTTCAAATTCAGCATGTCTTTCCCGTAAACTTTTGTATTTCTGATATTAAATGATATCTTCATCTGCTAATCACCCAAGCCAGAAACCTGAAAGTCATCCTAGACGCCTTTGTGTCTTCCAAACCCACATACTATCTATCATTAACTCCTGTTGATTCTATCTTCTGAGTACCCTCTCTAATCTGTGAATTTTTCTCCTTGTCTACTATACTACTTTTAGTCCAAGGCACCCTATCTCTTGCCTGGACCTCCACTTTCCCTTCACCCACTTACAATCCATTCTCCACACTGCACCCAGAATGACACTGCTAAAGTTAACTAAACAAAGCAAAATCACAATGTGATCCTGTCACTCCCCTCCCCTTGAGAAATAGGCATTGCTCCCCCACTGACAATAGAATCAAGTTTAGCCTTGTCTTCCAGCACTGGAGGCCTCCTTATTTCTGGAGCAAACCATCTTGCTTCTTCCAGCCCTCTGCACTTCTAGACACTCTATCCTCTTTGACTAAATTCCCAGTATAGCATAGTGGTAGTTAAGGTAACAGGTTTTGGAATCAGATAGATCTAGGTTCAATTCCTGGCTCTGCCTTCTACCTGAACTAGCTGTGTGGCCTCAGTCAAGTTAATCTCTCTGAACCCCAATTTTCTCATAACTGGAAATAACAAAAGCACTTACTGCACAGAAATAAGTGAGCTAGTACTTGTGACATACATTATTATTCCCTGCTTTCTCAACTGAGTGAGTGCCCAGCTGAGACCCAACTCAAATATCACCTCTTCTGTAAAGGTTTTCTTGGCTAATGGCACCATGGTTGGTCCTTTTCTCCTTTGTATTCCATTGGGCACTTTTGTGCACTCACAGTTTTTGCCACTTGCCCACTTGCAGTGTACATATTTGTTTGTACCTCTCTGCCCTCCTTAGCACTGGCACAATAACCAACACAGTGAGCATACAGTAAAGCATTTGTTAAATGCTGAATCAGTGAGGTTGATTTTGGAATGTTAGATTTGTCCTCTAGATTTGAAGGCATAATATATCACAGAGCAACCTCAGCAATGAGGAGGAAGGGATTCTCTTAGTGCTGCAGTTTTCCTTCAGTATTTTTATTTATGAAATAGAACTGTTTGTCAAGTTTTTGTTTATCTGTAATTCTGACTAGTTCTCCCTCTCTGTCCTGTGAGGGGAGAGTTTCAGTGATAATTCCGCCTAAACATTCAGAGCTGTCAACATTTACCTACACCCCTCTGCTCTGCCAGAGATTGCATCTGGAGAAGCCAAAGGCAAAGCCATACTCAGCCCAGATCATTTTTCCTTCCCTCTGTGATGATTATCCTACACGTGGCCCTTACCCTTTCTGGGCCTCAGTCTCCCCCTCTGTTACCCGAAGCCTCACTAGATAATCTCGAAGGCCCTTCTCAGGGAGGAAGTTACTTGAGGATAACTAACATTTGCCTGTGTTATGATTATAAAACACACGTTATCTCTATGAAATAAAATCCATGAGGTATTACCATCTCTATTTGTTCAAATTAAACTGAGGCTGGAATAACTAGATCAGTCCTACAACTCCCACAGAAGTTGCAGGTAGCTCCTATGAATCCACATCCCTTGCTGTAGCCTGTTGTTTAAGGTCTTCCATGTAGACCAAGCTGAGCAACATGTCTCTCTGTGGTGTGCACTTGAAAAAGCCATGTCTTAGCTGGGTGTGGTGGTGGGTGCCTGTAATCTCAGCTACTCCAGAGGCTGAGACAAGAGAATCGCTTGAACCTGGGAGGAGCCGAGATGATGCCACTGCACTCCAGCCTGGGCGGCAAAGCAAGACTCCATCTCAGAACAAAAACAAAACAACAACAACGAAAAAGAAAAAGCCATGTCCATTGCCACAGCTGTTCTCAGGACCATCATCGTGGAGGGAAGGGCACAGAGCATTGATGAAGACCCCAGGTGAATTTAGGGGAGAAAGTGCTTAGTCAACGGATGGTCTTTGGGAGAAGGTGGCTGTGGATCTAATTCTCTCAGACCAGTGATAAAGCAATGAAAACAAAGAAAAATAATGGAATAAAACTGAACATGGAGATCCTCAGTTCAGCTCATAGAGGCAGAAACTATTTTTACAGGATTGCGTTACATCAATACAATGTTTCTGAAGACATCTTAGATTCATAGATTTAATTACTGTCCCATATCTCCAAAAGCAGATCACCCCAAACTGAAAAAATGCTACCTTTGAGAAAGGAACTGGGTTATATATTCCACTGACTCACATGATTTTTTAATCTGGAAAAGGTGTTAGAGATCACTTAGTCTATCACCCTTATTTTACATACACAGGAACTGAGGTCTAGAGAGGTGAATTGACTTGCTGAAGGTCACACAGAAAATCAGTAGAGAAGTGAAATGAGGACCTGGGACTCCCAACTCCCAGTCTAAGTCTCTTTTTATTATACCTTGTTTTATTTATTTAAATCCAGATGCTAAGTGTGACAATACCTCAGCGGAAGAGAAAGGAAAAAAGAAAGATTTATTTATGTTTCTGTTTAAAACAGAAAAAATGCTAAAACCAAAATGACTCCTAGATTATAGCCATTAATCAGTTAAAATAATATGAAAATATCACAGTCACCACTACCAGCACCTCCTCCCCATCACCACCACACCCATGTACACATACACCCTGTTTGCCATGAAAAATTCAGATCTGTTAGTGATCAAAACCAGCTCTGGGTCTGGAATAGCCTTTTCTGGGAATATATATACAAACTTTGGCAGGAGTTCAATCAGCGCAGCTCAAACATCCACACCCACACCAAATCCTGGGCAATATCAGTCTCCTGTCAAATGCAGACATTTTCTGGGAACTTGGGGATGATGATTATGGCAACCTGTGGCCCTGAAGGCCCACAGGCCAGTCTAGGTGGATTTGATTAAGCCAATGGGTGTAGCAGAATAAGCTTTAACATTCCATCATTTTATCATTCTTCATAAAGTTAAGTATCAAAAATAATCTCATTAGGAAAATTATCCTATATTTCATATCTTCTCAAAAGCTGAAATTCAGACTCAGAGGAAGAGTTGGTTTGTTTCCTATATTTCATAACTTTCACATTCTTGTGAGCATGATCTTCACTGGGTTAGGATTTTGAACACTCTAAAAGGGTCATTTCTAAAAGGTAGGTAAAAGTGATGATGTGGAATCAGCGTTACATGAGATTATGACTTTTGCTATGGAAGCAGGACCTTGGATGGCATTTGTTTTGCTAAGTGTAGGGTTCATGGGGTTCTTCACCCAGGCATTTGGATGCCTGAGTGGCTCACTGGATGGAGCAACAAGACTAGCTCGAGAGTCCACTTGTTGAGGATGGGGTAAGATGGTGAGAGCTCCCATCCCCATGCCAGGCTCTGTGGTTCAGGGACTGAGTAGGGTTAATCCTAAGAGTGAAAGATCTTCAGTTCTTGAGATTGAGTAGAGCTTGATCAGTTAAGGACTGACATCAACCCTCAGTAAGTAGGTGGCCAAGTGGAGAAGAAAGAAGAGGACATAGAAAAGCAAAACCATGAAAGATTAGGAAATGAAATTGCAAAGGAAATCCTGGTTTTAAAAAAATAGTAGGGAATTGATGAACTTGAAGGTAATTCCATAGAATTAGCTAGGAACAAAGTGGAAATATTCTGGGAAATGCCTCACAGGCCCAATTACTCAGTTACTATCTTAAGTTGACCAAAAGAGGAAACAGGATTTCCCCGAAAAGAAGGGCACCAGAAAGATGCCCCAACCCTTGCTCTCTTATAGACTTTGAAGCCAATGGGTGAAGTTTATACAACAAAGAGTATGTAAGTCCAGGTGCAAAGAAAGAGCTTATTGAAAGGACTTAAAATGATAAAAGACAAAAGAATCGGGCTGCTGGGGAAAATGATCTCTAATACTGAACTTCAAAAGTGTATGAGTGCATCAGTGGCTTAAGTGGCCAATAGGGCCAAGGATTGCAGAGAAGAGGAGGAGGAAGCCAAAGGAAGGGGAGCAAAGGAGGGGAAGCAAAGCTTAACTTCGATGCTGCCTGAAGTCAAATGGAAAACAATCAGTCCTATGTGAGGTTTTCTATAGAAACCACAGGCAATACAAAGGTCAGGTCGAGGCAGCATGAATGAGCTTCACTTCATCACCTCATGTCTTCATTTCATCACCTTATCCCTTCACCTACCATGTCTTTATCAATGAAATCTGGCTTTTGCCTCTGCCACTCTCAGATTGTTCTGGCAAAGGTCATTCATTCGTCTAAGCAACAAATATTTAGTAAGGACCTACTCATTGCTTTGCACTGAGCTGGGCACTTGACATTCAGACAAAATTAGACAGGGTCCCTGCCCTCAAGGAGCTTCTAGTTGTGTAAGGAGACATATTTACGTAAACAAGCACGCTCTCTCAAGTCTTTAATGGTCTGTAACAGGAATTTTTGCCTGAATGGCATTGTCCCCAGGCACTTTCATGTTTTAATGTCTTTGCTCATGTTGGTGCTTCTGATTACAATGCCATTTACACCCTCCTACCTCCTGTTCACCATTCAAGGTCTACATCAAATATCACTTTCTTTATGTAAATAATTGTTCTCTCCACTTCTATATCTTTTTCTCCCAACTCTTTCTAAAAATCTCTGCCTCATCATATTTACTTGTTTGCTTACAGCTCTCCCCCTCTATAGAGAGGGTCAATTAATGAATTTATCTCTGTATCTCCAGTGCTCAAAACTGTATATACTTGGGAATGAATGAATGCATGCATGATTAAATGAGTTGGCTGATGAGCTTAACCACTATAACACTAGTTAACCAAGTAACTGCCTCTCAATTCTCTCTTACCTTCATGAACGTCCAGGGCAGTTTGGGGTGTGTGTGTGTGTGCGCGTGCACATGTATACTATTGTTTTGTTGTTTGTTAAGTTTTTAAGCTATCTTCTTTGCTCTCTACCTTTCTTCGGCTCTAATGGGGGTAGCTGGAAGTCTGGCAGAACTGGTTTTGAGGCAGCAGAATATCCACAGTGAGTACCTATCATCTAGGACTAAAGCACTCTGAAGAGAAACTGATCCTCAAACCTGCTGCTCAGAGACCCAGGGATCCCAATTCTGGGCTTCAGAGTCTCAAGTTTATGTCACCATCACTCCTTGAAACAATGAGTGTTTATCCCCTTATCTCCTACCATGTTGCCAAGAGGTTTTCATTGTCGAGTTCCTTTCCATTTCTTCTGCAGATCTCAGCAGGCTCCTGTGGCACTTTGTCACAGTGTTTTCACCAGTCATCTTGCCGGACCTCTTGGCTCTTCTGTGAGATGGTTGTTGCTAACATAAAATGAAAGCCAAGGTTGTATATAAAATTCTTCTGTATTGTCCTTAAATTATAGCAGAACTCATTAGATTTCAACAGAGTTACTCAGATATAAAAATTAAATTTCAGAGAGCCTTCTGTGCTTCCTCTTGGTTTTCACTTGACACCAGGCATTCTCTACTTAAAGATAAAGCATTAAAAATATAACTTGGAGATTTATTTATATCATTTATTTACATCATATGATGAGTACTTACTATGTTCCAGACACTGTTTAGGTTTCTGAGGCTACATACAGTAACATATAATACAGATCACAGGATCTTCCTTTATAAGGTTTACAGCCAAGGGTATATATAATGCAGGCAGCTATGAAAGTGGGGTGAGGATGGCAATGGGGAGATGCGCAACAGCAAGTAACCTGTCAAATACATAAAATCACCGCAATTTGTTAATAAGTGCTACGAACGGTGTGATCAAATGTAGATCTTCCAAGAACAGCACATTTTAAGTTATATAAAAATTAGTTCCCATAAGTGCCTACTGAAACATCACTGAGAAGACAGAAGAAGGAAAGAATAAAGAAAGAAATAGAAAAAGGCACCTGGAATTTTAATTATAGTCGAACCACTTTCAGAGATTCGTTGAAGGCTCTGAGCAAGGGAGACAATGCTATTTCTAAGTCTCCTTGGTGTCCCCTAGCTGTCTGTCCCCACTGCCAGGAGAACTACCTGTAAGATTGCTCTGCCATTGGCTCTCAATGGACTTTCTCAAGGCTTTCTCAAGGTTACGTATCCTATGGCTATGAGCCCCACCACCCCACTACCCCACCACCCCATTTCCCTGACATAATTTCCTTTAACTTCCTCAGTCAAGTCGTTTAGTTGAAGGGAATGTTTTAATTTTATTTAAACTTTAAAAATTGTCAATTTGGTGACTTATTAGACAAGTCATCCCCTACATTTGAATACTTTGTTATCTTCCCTTGAAGAATCAGAGTGAAAGATATGAGAGGGAGACAGTGTGCATAGTGAAATGACCATTATATAGGGAGTTAGGATATCCAGTTTCTAGTCCTGGTATAGCCATTTACTCACTCTCTGACTCAGAGAAGACCATAGTATATCTCTAGGCCTTGGAATCTCCACCAGGACAGTGGGGGAGATGGGTGTGTGTGAAAAATTCAGAGTAAGCAAAACTTAGAAAATCAAGACAAGGCATTTCAAATAATCTAGTGTAGTGCTTGGCTACAAAACTATTCACAAAATCTTAGCCCATCACAGAACTCTGTCTTTACAAATCATGCCATGCAACACTGGCCCTAGAAAGCAGCTGCACTGTTTTCTTGGCTGACACCAGTTTGGACATCCTGGATTAGTACACAAACTAAATAGTTACGAAATACTGAAATCCAAAGTGATTTCTGTGTCTGAAAAGACTAAATACAACCATTGCTATGCTCTGGGTTGCTGAATAGCAACACGAATGACCAGTTATTTTGACCAATGATTTTATTTCAGGTGCTCCTTTCCATGTGGAAGTGATTTCTAGGTGTGCTCAGCCTGGGTCCTTCCCCAAAAGAAGATGGTGCTCTCATGTGTTCTCAGATGGGCTGCTTGCACGTCCTCTTACCTGTATAGAAAAGAAAGCCTGTGTTTTTCTTCTTCCTGCTTCTGTATAATAAATTGCAAGACTGAAACTGAGCTGTTCAATAAATATTTCTTTTTATTACTGGAACTACCAGAGATCCAGGGCTTGGCTCTGTAATTTATGATGGTGTTTGCTCTCCCACTCTCTGCTAAGTTTTTCAAGATATAAAAAGTTTTGGCAGGGTCTGCTAGGTCTGATTTGAAAGCCAACTCTTATTTCTTCTATCTATCTCGGTGTGTCTCCCAAATTCATCATCTTTTCTTCTCCAATCTCAGTGACTCTTCCCATGGTCAGGCCTTTATCATCTCATATTTAGACCATTGCAGTCATCTCCTCACTACTCTCCTTATGGTACTCTTCCTAGAGCAGAACTCTGATTCCAGCACTTTTGCTCAGAAACCTTGCATGACTCCCCATTTCCTATGGAATTAGGTCTAGATTCTTCTATTTTTCATTCTCAGCTATATTCCTAAATTGTCTCCCACTGCTCAACTTCCTGAACTGTCTTTTATAAATTATGAAATACCTCAGATACATACAAAAGTATGGAGAATAACATAGAAAATACCAATGTGGTCACCACTTAGTTTTTTCAGGTCCTAAGAATTTGCACATTTGATTCAGATTTCTCTCTCTCTCTCTCTCTCTCTCTCTTTTTTTTTTTGAGATGGAGTTTTGCTCTTGTTGCCCAGGCTGGAGTGCAGTGGTGTGATCTTGGCTCACCATAACCTCTGCCTCCCGGGTTCAAGCTATTCTCCTGCCTCAGCCTCCCGAGTAGCTGAGATTACAGGCATGCGCCACCACACCCAACTGATTTTGTATTTTTAGTAGAGACGGGGTTTCTCCGTTTTGGTCAGGGCTGGTCTCGAACTCCTGCCCTCAAGTGATCCACCTGCCTCGGCCTCCCAAAGTGCTGGGATTATAGGCGTGAGCCACCGTGCCTGGCCCAGATCTCTTTTTTAAGACAAATACTAAAGGTCCGATTGATGCAATTCCTTCCTTACTCCAATTCCTCTGACTTCCCAGAGTTAACCACTATCTTAAAATTGTCTTTTTTATCATTCCCATGTATGTTTCTCTAATTTTACTAAAAGTTTACACATTCTTAAACTATATATATAATATATATAAAATATATACATATATAATGATATATACATATGTAACTATATATGTATACATATACATATAATTGTTTTGTATGTGTTTAAACTTTA
This sequence comes from Piliocolobus tephrosceles, assembly GCF_002776525.5. NCBI lineage: Eukaryota > Metazoa > Chordata > Mammalia > Primates > Cercopithecidae > Piliocolobus > Piliocolobus tephrosceles. The sequence continues at coordinate 3,402,106 of NC_045445.1, read as the reverse complement.
TATAAATGACAACACACTTCAGCCTCCTGCAATGTGCTTTCTTCACTCAATATTGTGTTCTTGTAATTTTTCATGTTGATACATATACCCTATAACTCATTTATTTTTACTGCTGTTATAGTATTATTTTATGAATATACTTCACCTTATCTATTCTCCTGTTTCTTTTTTCAATTTTTTTTACTATTACAGAAAATGTTGCCGTGAATATTTATGTACAAGTCTCCTTCTGCACAGTGAGAAATTGTTTTTCTAGGATATTTCCTTCTTAGGTCTGGAACTGCTAGGTGTTCATTTTCAGTTTTACCAGATATTGCCATACTACTTTCCTAGGTTGTACCATTTTATACTCTTACTTGCCATTAGAGTTCCGGTTCCTACACACCCTTAAGATATTTAGTATTATCAGGTTTTTAAATATGCGTCTATTATATGAATGTGAAATGGTATTTTATTGTAGTTTTACTTTGTGTTTCTCTCATTGCTAGTGACGTTGAACATATTTTTATATGCTTATGGCCATTAGATTTCTACTATTGCTTGTTAATATTAATTGCCCATTTTATGAATTGTTTTGTCTTTTTCTTGTTGATATCATGAGATCTTTGTTAATTCTAGATATTAATATTTTATAAGTTATATGTATTATATGTGTCTTCTTGTTTGTGACTTTTCTTTTCACTCTTTTTATGGTGTCTTTTATTGAGTAGATATTTTACATTTTAAAATGGCAAAATGTATCAATCTTTTTAATGGCTTGTGTTTTTTGTGACTTGGTTAAGAATCCCTTCCTTAATCTAAGGCCATATGACATTTCCCTACACTTTCTTGTAAAAGTTTAAAATTTGGTTTTCACATTTAGTACTCTAGCCCACTTGGGATTACTTCTTGCATATGGTTTAAGGTAACAATAGATACATATTATTTATATTTTTATTCGTCATTATGTGAATACCTAATTTTCCCTTGCCATTTATTGAATAGTTTTTCTTTTCCTGGTTTTTTTTTTTTGTTGTTTTTTTTTTGTTTTTTTTTTTTTTTTTTGAGATGGGGTTCTGCTCTTGTTGCCCAGGCTAGAGTGCAATGGCACGATCTCTGCCCACCACAACCTCCGCCTCCCAGATTCAAGCAATTGTCCTGCCTCAGCCTCCCAAGTAGCTGGGATTACAGGCATGTGCCACCACACCCGGCTAATTTTGTATTTTTGGTAGAGACGAGGTTTCTCCATGTTGGTCAGGTTGGTCTCGAACTCCTGACCTCAGGTGATCCGCCTGCCTTGGCTTCCCAAAGTGCTGGGATTGCAGGCGTGAGACACCGTGGCCAGCTTCCTCACTGTTTTTCATACATCTCTTTTATATATCATTTCCGTAAATGTGTGGTATGTGTCTGAGTTCATTATACTGTTTCATTGATCTGTTTGCCTATCCTTATGCAATACCACATTGTCATAATTACCATTGTTTTAGAATAAGACTTGATATCTAGTAGAGAAAACCCCTTACCTTGTTTTACTTCTTAAGATTTTGCTGGTTATTTTTGGCCCTTTGATTTTCTGTATAAATTTTTTAAATCAGCTCATCAAGTACCACAAAAAAGTTAAGATTTTGATTGAAAGTATGTTTCACATATAGAATAATCTGGAGAATTGACATCTTTATGATATTTAGTTTTTTGCATCCATAAGCATAGTATGTCTTACCATTACTTAGGTCTCCTTTCATGATTTTTAAACAATGTTTTAGAACTTTATTTATAAAGATTTTGCAGGCACTGTCATAGATTTTTGTCTACGAATCTTATAATTTCGGTTGCTATTGTAAATAGTATATTTAAAAATTATATTTATATCTTACCATTACCTAAGTCTCCTTTTATGATTTTTAAGCAATGTTTTAGAACTTTATTTATAAAAATTTTGCATGCACTTTCATAGATATCTAAGAATCTTATATTTTCGGTTGCCTTTGTTAATAGTATATTTTAAAATTATATTTTCTAATTGTGTGTTCTTAATTTGCTTTCTAATCCATTATAATCAGGATCTTACTTTACTATTCTGCTAAAATTATTCTCATTTATAGCTCCCAACTTAAAAAAAAAAGTCAAATGGACACATTTCAGGCCTTAATTTTTGTAGCATTTTATATGCTTGATTACTTCCTTATTCTTGAAACAACTATTCCTTCGTTTCTCTCCATGAAATCACGTTCCTGTTTTCCTCCAACTTTTTGCCAGTCTTTTATAAGTTCTTACATTTCTTTGTAAATATTTATTTCTTAGTTCTTGACTCTCTTTTCTCTGATCATGGGTGATTTTCCATGGCATCTGCCACTCCATCTATGCAGTGAATCTATACAAAACTCCTCTATCCTGAGATCCAGACCCATAAAGTCAATCACTGCCTGGAATTTCTACTTGGATGTACCATAGGCTTCCTAACTCAACATATCCAAAAGGTAACTCAACATTTTCACTTTTCAGTCTGCCTTTATTCTTGCCTTCTCAATATCAGTGAATGAATCCTCCATCCACTCAGATGCCAGAAACTTGGGAGACATCCTTGACTCCTCCATTCCCTTCACTTCATCACCCGCTTTGTGGATTCCACTTTGACATAGCAGTCAGAGTGAACATTCCAAATTGTAATATGATAATATCACTCTCCTGATTAAAATTCTTTAGAATTCCCTATAACCTGACTTTCAAGACCTTTCCTGTTCTAGCCTTGCTAGTGTTAACTAGCAACTTAACTAACTTGCTAGTGTTAACTAGCCTACCCCAATAGGCTGTTGTCTATCTTTCTAGCCTCATCTCAGCTCATATCTAGTTCTCTTATATTTGCTATCATGGTTAATGACATTCCACCTCAGTTGCCTAGGTCAGAGACCCAGGATTGATCCTTGATTTCTACTGCTTTATTCATCCCATTGGCCACCAAGTCCTGTGTATTCTTTATCCTAATATTTCTCATGATTATCCATCTCCTTCTATATATAATGCCAATATCTTAATTCAGTGTACATCACATTCCCTTTCATGTTCTTGATTCCATGTGCACAGTAGAGTACTTGCAGTCCCTAAAAGCACCACACCATTTCATATCTCCATGTTTCTGAACAAACTTTGCCTTTCCCTCTTTCATAAATGCTTTTCTTTCTTCCTTCTCAACTTAGCTTCCAGGCAAATGTTTCTCCAACCTTCAAGACTTAGCTACTAAGTATCCCCTCCTCTAGGAAGATGGTCTTGACTCTTTTAGGTAGAGCTATTAGACTGGGAACAACTTGAGGGCAAGCGTTGTGTCTTTCTTAGTCATCTCTGTATTCTTAGACTCTTACACAGGACTTAGTGTAAAGTAGATACTCAAATATGATGGTTGGAAGACATGGATGATCAATGTTTCTTCTGTACCACTAAGCTGTCACAAACTGACTACTTAACCTTACCTGAACACACAATGAACCCTCCTGCCTTGTTAATTCTGTTGTACCACTTGCCTGTCTTCTTCCATTAGCACTGGCCCAGTAAACTTGGATTATCATTATACTACAAACTCTTTAAAACAGGTTTTATCATGCCCATGACAGACACTTGGAGACAGCAAGCTTGCGTCTACAAGCAGATTAGAATGATATAAATGTCTCAGCAACACCTTCTTGCTCCTGCACTGAAGAACATTTTCTCTTTTTTTCATACAATACTTTTAGGTACATTTATTAAACCAATCACAAAACAACTCAACCATACCCGGCTGCACATCCTGCACATGTACTTCAGATCTTAAAATAAATATTAAAAAAATAAAGTAGAAAAGTATCATTAATAGGAAAATAACAGCCAATGTAAGAAAAAGGGAAGCTTAAATCTAAAACAAAGTGAGACTTGCTAAAAATTGATAAAATGGTAACTGGAGGAAAGGATAGGCCATTTAAAGTTTACGTTCTGATTAAACATGCACTCAACAGTGGAAAAAATGTCCACTATAAGAAGGCATTATAGTATTAGAAAAAGAAAAGATGCTTAAGTCCTATTTTGTTTTAATCTTTTCTGTCAAACAGAATCTTCAGGGGCAGGGGGAAGGCTACATGTAAAAGACTTGAACTATCACATAAGTGAACTGATGAAAAAGCATCTAGGTGTTCTAAGCAACATTATATTCCCCTTCCTGAAGGGGAGTCTTTCATCCATTAATCCATCCACCTATCCCCTTAACATGTATCTGAGGTTATTTCTGGGAAGAAGAAAGCTGTTTCCAAGTTCGCTGGAGGCTTCCCTAAGAGCGGACTGGAACCTGTGAAGACGGGAGTTTCAAACTACCTAATCTATTAAGAGATCCTGAGTTTATCCTCCTTGAGGTGACCACACACCATTGTTACCAAAGTAACAAATCACAGACAAATATCTGACATCAAAGATCTTCCCAATTCTAGTCTCTAACCAAACAACATTGTTTCAGAGAGTCATAGAAAAAAAAAAAAAACGACAAAAAACCTTTCTGAAGAAGAAGGTCATCAATGAGATGTAGAAAGAGCATTGAATCAGGAGTCAGAGAAAGTAAACTGTAGTCCTTTCGCTGCCATCCGTCTTGTTACATCTCTGCACTTTGACCTCCCCCAGCCACAATACAGGGAAAACAAAATGAGCCTACATAGCCAACTTCATGAGACATCCTAAAGGAGCAGTAAGAGAAGAGATAGGAGCCTGCTTTGTGTTAGTTATCTGGAAACTGATTTTATCCTCCCTGGTAGACAGAAAGATCTTTAATTTCAGGAATTGTTACTGTCTTCATTCCATCAATCAACAAATCTTTATCAAGTGCCTACTATATGCCAGGCACTAAACTATGTGTTGGGGATACAGCAGTGACCAGGACAGACAAAAATACCTGCTCTCATGGGGCTCACAACTTGAAAAGGCAGACAGTGAAAAAGCAACTGTGAAACATGATGAGAGTTGTGAACAGAAGAGCACAGGATGTGATGAGAGTACAAAGAGGCTGCAGACACAGTGGTGATAACAACCGCTCTGGTGCTTTCCCAGCCCTGCTCAGCAGAAGGTAGGATAGCCCCTCCTCTGAGACCATCTCCACGTGGTGCGCTATACAAACTTGATATGAACATGCATAAAGTATCAATAGTATTTTAATACTATGGTAAAAATACCTTCCTGAATTGCAAACCCAAATATATAAACCACGTTTTATTCTCTGATAGATGTTTATGGAGCTCCGTTTTGTACCATGCAGTATTCTAGATGCATAAGACATGGTTTCTACCTCACAGGGCTTACACGCTTGTGGATTTGTTATGGATTTTTAAAAATAGTGACACAAGTTCCGTCTCGGTGGCTCACACCTCTAATCCCAGCACTTGGGGAGGCTGAGGTGGGCCGATCACCTGAGGTCCGGAGTTCGAGACCAGCCTGACCAACATGGTGAAACCCGTCTCTATTAAAAAAAAAAAAAAACAATTAGTTGGACAAGATGCCTGTAATCCCAGCTACTCGGGAGACTGAGACAGGAGAATCACTTGAACCCGGGAGGTGGAGGTTGCAGTGAGCTGAGATCGCGTCATTGCACTGCAGCCTGGGCGGCAGAGCAAGATTTCGCCACAAAAAAAAAAAAAAAAAAAAAAAAAAGACACAAAAATATATTTAAAAATAGTGATAGTGGCACCTTTGTTCTATTTAGGAAATAGAACAAAGTGTTAACAACCGTGGTTGCTTTTGAGAGATGAAACTACCATTTTTTTGGTTCTATGTTTCTGTGTTTTTCAAGCGTTGTATAATGAGCACAAGTTACTTTTACAATGTAAAAAGTAAATGTTATTAAAACCTTTAAAAAATTAGAAAATGGTGACATACATTTTGCAGCTATACACCAAAATAGGACATTTTTCAAACTGATTTTAGAAGCTTGATTTGTTGTAGCCTAAGCCAGTGCCATTCATAAATTCGCAGTTTCCAGCTTGTGGTTTTAGTTACCATGGAAAGGCACAAGGCAATTAGAAATACACCTTTGAAACTGTATGGAAATATAGTCTTCTGTGTACGACTCATGAAAAATCAAAGTTCAGAGAAATGGTATAAAAAACACCCAGCTATCAAATGTACAAGATAAATATTTTGTCTCTTTTCTCCTAACAAGCAATAAAATAATGAGAAGAAACTTGATTCTTATAATATTTTAGTAAGAGATATGAGGGAGAATAAAAGAGAAAAGATGTAAAGAAATCACTGCATACAAGAAGTAACAATTACCAAAGAAAAGGAAAATAAATAAAGGGAAAAAGAGCAAGGAGGGAAGGGGAAGGATAGGCTAAGAGGTGTTTACATGTAGAAGTAGACATGAGCAAGGCTTGCAGACAAGCACATTAGGACCCCAGAGAACTGACAATGGTGCCGGAGTTTATGTTCAATGCCAGAGTGAGTGAGTAAATATGCCAATTGGCTAGTTTTAGAGTTTGGGAAGAATTCAAGAAAGATCAAGAACCTAAAGTAAAAGATACAGGGCTCCAAGGCAGTCAGTTGAAGTAATGAGGTACAGCAGTGAAAGGGCATTGAGCCCTATGCTTGGCATCTGGGGGTAACCAAGGGGGTGGGGGGCATTTACTTGCCCTTGAGTCCAAGGGTGAGAAGTGTGAGCCACTGTTCAGCACACTGGGGAAAGGCTGCACACTGGGATAAGGTCTATGAGCTGCAAAGTGGTTTTCCACCCACTAGCTTGTCAGACTCACCTAACCATGAGGTGGTTAGGATACTATCTATACCACTTTTACAGGCAGACAAACTGAGGCAAACTGAGAGCAGTAACATGGCTCTTGGTGAAGATCACGCACTGATGAGGCTAGACTAAAATTGGCTTTTTAGTGTGGTAGCTCTTCCCCTGCACCCCCATTTATCTCAAAATGAATTGATCCTGAGAAGGGCTATAGCTGTACCCAGGTAACTCACCACTCACCAAAGCACAGCAGCTATGATCATCCCCCACTCTACACGCGCACACACACACACACACACACACACAGGAGAACTGACCCAGATCCAGCTTGGAGCTCTCCTAGGCTCAGGACGGAACTAAAGCTCCAGCAATGATGTGCATTCCTCAGATAGAAAGCACAATGGCCTAGGGACTGTAGAAGCCCAGGAAGCATCTCTTGAAGAAATAACAGGACTGCTCTGGGTTTCCTGCCTTGGTGATAATGGTGGATGCAGGACCATAAAGCACATTTGAGGACTTGAGCAACTAGTCAGAGTAGAGAGGTGTGGGGCAGGGTGTGCAAGCCTCTCCTTTGTATTTACTTAGGGGAGGGAAGTACTGGTTACAGGCCCAAACTTTTCACCAACAGGCAAAAAAAAAAAAAAAAAAAAAAAAAGCCTTGTCCAGAGATGCAGGCTGCAGAAGCGCCTTGTCACATTCAAAGCAAATGGGAAGAGAGGGGTCTGGTACCAGTTTAAATCCAGTGAGTGTCCATCACCTGAGACTATGAAGAGTCTGAACTTATTGGATGAAGGGCTTTGGGGTGAAGAAAGCAAATTCTTTCTTTATCTTTGCTTAAAAATCATGTGTGCATTTGTGCAATAGTTCTGCCTCAACAGGTCTTACCTGCCACTCTGTTCTTCAGGGAAGCAGCAGAGTGGGATGAGAGAGCCCTGTGTCAAGAGTAGAGGGCAGAGTCCTGCAGTCCAGTCCCAGCAGAGCAACTTAGCTCTTGGGTAAGGAATCCTGTCTGTGGTCTGACACCTCTGAGCTTCCCTTTCCCGATCTTTCAGATTGTGGGGAGGGGCAGGGTAATGCCTACCTATTAGGGTTCTTCTAAGAACAGGAGAAAAGATGTTGAAGTCCCTTGGGCCAAGAGGCTGTTGGAGTAAGTGTGAATGGGCTTGGGACCTTAAGGCTCCTGGCTCCAGAGAGGTGGGGAAAGTGAGGATCAGGTAGGGAGGCACCTGCCCAAGGTCACCAAAGAAGTCACAAATTTTCCAGCACCTGGTGAGGCTGGCATTGTCAGAACCCTAGCCTCTGAAAGCTCCTGAGCAACACCGAATGTATAGCCAGGGCCTGGTCAGGAGGCTGGGGTGTTGTCTAGGCAGCTGTTTGCAAGAAATAAAGAGCCTCTGCCAACACCCTTCCTTTCCCTGCCAGGGAAGGAAATGAAAGAACTGGGCTGCATTTACCTATTTCAGGTTCCAAAACTTTCAACTGTTTTTAGACAGTAAAGGAGCAGCTAATTTTTTTTTAATTGAACGAAAGACAAAAAGAAGTTCAAGACATGGCCAAGTATGTATCTTATTCCCTCCAGACACATAGCCTTGATTCTACAACCTTAAACGAGGGGAGAAGATAACTCTATAGTGACAGCATCCAGACGTGCCCAGTAGCAGACCACAGGCAAAGACAGCTCAACAGCAAAGCCCTTATTTCCTGTGTCTCTGCCCTAAGACAGGATGTCACCATGTCATGCAGAGCCCCTCTCTGTGAGGGCCATAATTCTATTTGTCCCCTGAATACTTTTGGATTTGGTCCCAATTACCATAAGTGCATATTTATTGAGTTATTTTATTTAAGAAATAAAGGGACAAGCTAGCTATGGAGCAATTGAGATAATCAACCGCTTTTGACATTTCAATCTGTGCAACTTCCTCAATTTGTACTCTGACCTCAAAGCTTCCTGTGCCTCAGGGTCGTGCTCCCCGAAAGACTTCCGTATCGCCTTCCAAGACCTGTACCACCTGCCCACACCTGCTCCCAGCCCTGCTACCCTTGTACTTGAGTTCTCTCGCTCCCTCAGGCAGCAGCAACAGCATTACCCCATGAGCACCACACTTTTGACTTTACAAGGTTCTTGCACATGTTAGTTCCTGTGACCTCTCAACAGTCCTGGGTAGATGGCAGAGTGAGATTTTAGTCCTTGTTCACAGGAGGAAATTAAGACTAAGAAAGGGGCAATAGCACCAAAAGCACACACCTGGAGGTGCTAGAAGTGGTGGAAGAGCTTAAAGTCATTGCCATGCCCTCTGCCTCCTAGCTGCATCTGCATCTTGCATCCTTTGGAATGCTGGGAACACCTGGAGATTACAAAGGACTTCTTTTGTTGATGTCACTGCAATGAAGCCTTCCTTGGAATCACAGTGTGTAAGTGCCACATGAAAAACAAAACAAAACAAACCTGAAATTTGTACACCCATGTTGAGAGCAGCATATTCACAACAACCAAAAAGGGGAAACAGCCCAAATGTCCAGCCTTAAAAAGGAAGGAAATTCTGACACATGTTACAACATGGATGAGCCTTGAGGACATTATGGTCAGTGAAATGAGCCAGTCACAAAAGGACAAATAGTGTAGGATCCAAATTTGGAAGGGCCTTAGAATAGTCAAACTCATGGAGACAGACAGTAGAATGGTGAGTGCCAGGGGCTGGTGGAGGGGGAGTGGGGAGTTAGTCATTGCTGGGTATAGAGTTTCAGTTTGGGAAGATGAACAAGTTCTGGAGAGGGATGGTGGTTAACACTTAAAGATGGTTAAGATAGTACTTTTATCTTATGTGTATTTCACCACAATTACAAATGTATATAAATGTAAAAATCTTGAGTGTCCACATCCCTTCTCTCTTCCTCTCATTACATCAGTCTGTTGAAATCCTTTAGTGCTCACTGACTGCATGAACCATAAAGGCCACACTCCTGAGCTCAGTCTACATATTTACCCACCTCTTTTCCCTTTCGTGCATGTGGTGCTGCAACCAATCCGATTTTTCCAGTCTCCTGCCTGGAGGGAAAGGATTTCGGTGCCAGTGTTCTGGGAGCCAAGAGGGTCAAAGGTGACAGGGTTCTCTGCTTTCAACATTTGGGTTACATGTTTTGTGAAGAGGCTACTGTCCTCAACTTTTCCTGGTGTCTCCAGTCTGGAGACCCTCTGTTTAATCCTCTCCAGAGAAAAACTTCACTATGCCCCAGTCCTGAGGTAACTGGGGCTGCCTGTTCTTGAGCCTGTGGAAAATTCTGTGATGTAGATTACGTTGCTTCTCAGTCATCCCCACTGCCAACCCTGTTTCAGCTTCCTTGGGTCAGCTAAGTCAGCTACTCCTGGTTCGTCTCTCAGCTTCTGAAATGTTGTTATGCTTGTCTCCCTTTCCATTCTTTCTGTCATTGTGAGATTGTTTTAAAAAAATACTGATTCTCCCCTACTCTACTTATGATGGGGTTGTGTTCTGATAAACCCATGGTAAATTGAAAATGCACATTTGACTTACGATATTTTCAGTTTACAACGAGTTTATCTGGATGTGATTCCATCTTAAGTTGAGGAACATACTGAATACGTATTGCTTTTGTACCATCCTAAAATTGAAAAATTGTAAATTGAACCATCGTAAGTTAGAGATTGGTGTAATCCTTTACTGTGCTTTTGGGAGGGAGTGAAATTTAGATGCACATGACCATTCTACCATATTTACCTGGACTTTGGTCTGAATGTTAAATAACTAGCAGAACTAAGGCAGGAGACACCAGGAAGACAGCATTTCAGACAGAAGAGGCAGCATCAGTGAGTTCTTGGAGCTGTAAAACAGTGTGGCCTATGCAGGAAACCTAGGTGACAGAGGGCCCATGCTCTTTGTAGTGTGCTGTCATAGCCTTCCTTTGCCAGACTCAAAGTTGGACACAAGGGGCTTGGAAAGCTGTCGTGATGGCTGGTGAGGACCAGACCTGTACCAGGCTCCACAGCACATACTCCCACTGCTGTCTCCAGACTGTGGCTTGCACTCCATCCAGATCATTACTAGCCAGGCCATCTATTCTCAGAACATGGGTTTCTGCCTGCTTTGGCCTGGTTGAATTGATGAAGCAATGAACTGGTTTCTTCACTTACTTGAAATTTGAGAATTTAAGTTTTTGTTTGTTTGTTTGTTTGTTTTTTGTTTTTAATAATGCCTCAATTTAGGGTTGCTTTGATGAATAGATAGCCACAAAATAGTATCAGTGATTACACAGGCACCAAGAAAAATGCAAATGCTGCGCCTTGCTCCCATCATGGCTGCCACTCTTTGCCATGAAGTATAAAATGCAACTGCTGGGTGCCAGCAGTGGTTTTTCAAAAGGCTCATTCAGTTCCTTTTTAACTCCTAAGTCTTGTGGCTTTCACTAGCAAAACCTAACCTAACCTAACATAACAGCACTTCAGATGTGACCCACACAAAGTTCAATCATCCAATGGCAGAAATCAATAGAAAAATAACATATGTGCTTAGGAGGATTGGTTTGGTTGCAGGATTGGGACTAAGGTGAGGTGAGTAAGTCACGTACCTTACACACAAGATTTAAGGGGATAGTCAATATAAATAATATTTCAGTGCAATATTTTAAAAATTCAAATTGACAAACTATGCCTAAGAAATGGGCAGCTTGTTTTTGTAAATGAGGTTTTATCAGACGTAGGGCCAGGATTAGAGTGAGACAAATGAGACATGGTTGTGCAAGTGCAGGGTTGGATTCTGTCTTGATTTTAAATTTTCGTATTTTGCTCATGGAATTTTAGCATTAATTTTCAGTTTTATAATATTGCATTAAAATATAATTTATTTTAATTACTGAGGTTTTGGGTGTCCCTTTAATTTTTGCAGCCGAGATGAGTGTCTCCCCTACCCCACCCTAGTCCTGGCCCCGCTTGATGAAACCAAACTGGAAGCTGCTCTCCAAAGGCTTCCATTCTTCAACCTGGGGACCTCCTCTGTTAAACTCAAAGGCACAAATGAATTCCTCCTCAGAAACAGCTAAGGGGAACAGAGTATCAGATTATGAATCTTGCCTGCATATGGTACTCTTAATATCCATCAGTCTTTCCTTTTTCCTTTGTTACAGTCAAGTCCTAGAAGAAGTTAAAATGTGGACCTTCAAACCAATAAATACAAAGATCAAAGTCTAATTTAATTATGATCAAAGTCTAATTCGATTATGACATACACATTAAACCTAACTTGAGAGATGGACAAATGGGACAATTTGGGTGGAACATGTGTATATACAGATATGTCCCCATCTATGCTTTTTGGCATAAACTATCTTAGACTCAGGTGAAATCCCATATCTATGTAAAAATTTTTGAATTTATGGTATTTGATTATTTTCTAAAGAGATAGAGCCTCTTAAAAGTATGGTTCTGCTTTGAGCACATAGGCATAATTGAGATTGAGCATAGGAACATCCCATACGTGAAAGAGCTGAACCAGATCACCTAAGACATCTGGAGATATCTTCGAAGTGTGAAGCTGCTAATATTTGCAATGATGGACATACACCCTTAGCAGCATGGGTGCAGTTGCTTTCTGGGCTCCAGTAACTTCCTTAGTGCTATTGTAATCTACTAAGTAAATGAACATTTTTAAATAAAGAGCAATTTGTCTAATAAGCAGGGTTGGTTACTCACTGTGGCAACACAGCATGTGATTAAAATTACACTAGCAGAATAAAGCAGAGCAACTGAGTCATTGGCAGCCCCTTCCCATAACCTCATTTAAGTCTTTGTCCTTCCTCAGAATAGAGCTCTAACTACAAACTGCGTACAGAAGCATCAGGCATTGTCACGCCTTGTGATGGCTCCCATCCAGTGCCAGCAGGACTAACTGAAGCTTTAGGCCCCAGAGAATAGGGTCAGCCCCAGAAACAGTTAGGAATGTGGAACGTGGTACCAGGAAAACAGCAAGCCATCAGTACTGGGGAGTCAGACCTCAAGTAGTAGCCATACTGCCAAATAACCATGGCCCGGCCACAAGAAATTGAGGAACCAGCAAGCCTCAGGGCAAATTGATCAGATTTTCTTTAATTAGTCATGTTTGCAGCTAAGATCTGTAAAAAGAGTTGGTGGGGACAGGAAAAAATAGATTGGGATTTGATATTTATTACCTGAAACATCTGCCTTGAGTTTTAGAGGATGTCAAAACCAAAACTAAATTGCCAGGTAGATATAGAGGGCTGTTTAATATTTTAGTTGGTAGATTTAATTAAAGAGGTTAGGAAAATCAAAGTATAATTCATTTTGGACTAGCCAAATAGAATGCATCTGATTAATTTCTCAGCAGGTAGAAGGGCCTCAGTCATCATGTTAGCTTTGAAGGAAGGACTCAGGCTATGGGGGAAGGCCTGACAAGAGCAGGGCATGGCTTCTGTCTTAGGAACTGGGCTGCATTTCAAGACAAGCCCTTGGCCCTGGACATGAGATTCAGTTGTAATGACTGGGACATGAAGGGAGTCTTGCTCTCCACTGGTAGCAGACCTGAGTCTTGGGTATAAGGTAGGAGGAAGCAAGGAGGACTTGGTGTCATAGTCTTGTTGCCGCTGGCTTCTGCCTCAGGACATGGGTTCTGTTGCCAGGTGTGTGCCCAGATGGCCCTAGCTCTTGCTGAGGCTACCAGTTAGGCAACTACCCCTGTTGTTAGTTTCCTAGGGCTGCCGTAACAAAATACCAGAAACGTCATGGCTTAAAACAACAGAACTTTATTCCTTCACAATTCTAGAGGTTTGAAGTCTGAAATCAAGATGTCGGCAGGGCCACATTCCCTCTGAAGGCTCTAAGGGATAATCCTTCCTTGCCTCTTCCAGCTTCTGGCGACTCCAAGCATTCCTTTCTTGTGGCCACATCACTCCAATCTCTGCCTCCATCTTTACATGGCCTTTTCCCCACTGTGTGTATCTTCCCCTCTTCTGTCTCTTATGGGGACGCTTTAAATCCAGGATGATCTTCACATCTCAAGATCCTTTGTTTAATTATATCTGCAAAGACCACTTTTCCAAATAAGATTGCAATCACAGTTTCCAGGTGAACCTATCTTTTGGAGGGACACTACTTGAGCCACTTCACCCTGAATTTTGAGTTTCCTGTTCATTCCACATTGCTCTGTGTGGAGATTACTTGAATTGGCACAGTTGGTGTGGCTGCCCAGCTCCTTTCAGAGTGTTCAGAAGCCTCATGGATATCCAGTGCTACTGCTCAGTGGGCCAAAATGTGGACAGGTCAAGGCCCAGACATTGAAGGCATAGTTCTGACACTCTCATCATCTCTCATCATGCTACAGCTGGGGTGTCTGCCATAATTGCTACTAATCATAGTGAATGCTTTTAAAAATGGTTTTACAATCTTTTTCTAGAAGAAGATTTTTTCCTCCATTCATAATAAAATGAGTGTTTTAATGAGCAACAGGGCATTCAGCTCCACACCTCCATTTCTGTTAATTTTAATTTTTTTTAGATGGAGTTTCTCTCTTGTCGCCAAGGCTGGAGTGCAATGGCGTGATCTCAGCTCACTGAAACCTCTGCCTCCTGGGTTCAAGCGATTCTCCTGCCTCAGCCTCCCGAGTAGCTGGGATTACAGGTGCCCGCCACTATGCCCAGCTAATTTTTTTGTATTTTTAGTAGAGATGGGGTCATGTTGGCCAGGCTGGTCTTGAACTCCTAACCTCAGGTGATCTGCCCACCTTGGTTTCCCAAAGTGCTGTGGTTACAGGTGTGAGCCACCACGCCTGGCCTTCTGTTCCTTTTAAATTAGCAGGTACATGCAGGGGTAAGAGCCTTTGCTTGGACATCAACAGATATGGGTTCTCAGCTCAGGCACTACCAAGGTGTGTGACCAAAGCATATGTACTTTCCCTCTCTGGGCTCAATATTCTTCAATTGTGAAATAAAGGATTAGGAAACGTGTTCTCTGAGGACTCTTCCACAATCGAGCCTCCCTACCTTTCCATTGGTGGTGCTTCTGGAGAAACTGCTTTGCACCAGTCAAAGCCAAGCTGAATTTAGACAATGATGTGAATTTCCATGTCTCCTACACCAGGAATTGCTGACCTCACTCCACTTCCCTACTCTAGCCCCCAGATGTAGTAACATTCATTTCGGATAATTAGTCTCTCCAGTGGACCTGCCTTGACTCACGTCTTAGCCCCAGGACTCCAATGGCCTTGTTTCCTAAGAGACCTGAACCCAATGGCCAGACCTTTCTTCTGAGAGAGAAGGAGGGGAGACTGAGGCCAGAAGAACCATGTGCATGACTGCAGTGGCTCTCCCCATACACCCAGACACACATAACATGCGTTTCTCAGGTGCCAACTTCTGGAGCTAGTTTATAATTATTTCTCAAGTTCTCTGAGTTTGACTCATCTCTTTGCAAATAAATGGATGTTTTCCTGTGGCTCAGTTATTATGAGTGTTCTTTCCACATTGAAGTTAGTAATATATGCTCACTAAAGAGGGAAACAAGATTTAGTTTTAGAAATTCCATCAACAAACACAGATGAAAAAGAATCACGGTTCTGTCAATATTTTCGATATAAGAAAAACACGACATGTTTCTCTTCAAAGCTACTTCGACAACTCCCTTCACAGGCCTTTGCATGTGACGTCTGCACTTACTCCCACAAATTCAGAGGGCTCTGGGATGAGTAGAAAGTGGTACCCAGGTTCTGCATCCATCCCCATCACTTACTGGCTTCATAACCTTGGACAAGTCATTTCCCATCTATGAGCTTCGCATCTCTTCTCTGAAGACAGGGTCATGGTGTGCCTGGCCTGGCTACCTGCTTAATCCACAGTGCCACCAGTACCATCAGAGGCTAAGGCCACCACTAGGAAACTACAACCAACTGTCCATTGCTGTCCACTTTATCCACTAGACAGGGTATCCGAAGTACATGACCCAGGGCTACTACTCACATGGAGTGCACTGTGAACAGAGCTCCCTGGAGTGTGGCACTGGGAAGAGGACTGGCCTATATCACAATCTGAGGCAGACAGAACTGCTTCTAGGTCTCCTTGTTGTATGGAGGAAAATAATATTTGATTGGCCTATGGGGTCTCTAACTTACCCTCATGCTTAGATAACATTTGGTGGTCTATAAAATGGTTTCAAATCAATTATTTTACCCTTCCAGCCATCCTATTAGGCAGAGCATATTATCTTCATTTTCTAGAAAAGAAAAGTAAGGATCAGAGAAGCTGGCTGACTTTCCAAAAGTCTACAGCTCATAAGTGATGGACCTGGAGCTTACACCCAAGAGTTCAGGCTTCCAGATGTTCTTCCCACAATTCAAATAAACTCTGAGTTTGAGGATGTGGACAATGCAGTTTTTTACATATAAGCTTAGAGAAAATGTTATCCATATGTTTATTAATTTATTTATCCATCTAATATTTATTGAGCAAATACTAACTAGAGGTTTCTGCTGTCCCAGGTGGGGCATTGGGCTCTCCATTTAAACTGAGGGTCAATAAAGTCAGATGTCATTTTTGCTTCTTTTTTCTCTTTCAGTCATAGACATAAGCTTGTAGTCAGAAGATCAGAATTTTGTTTTAGAATAATTTCAACATCTGTTTGCAAGGGAGGATTGTCTTCTAATTTTCCATCTATTTTTCTTTGCTATCTGAAGTGGCTGTGTGCATAGTGGTTAAGAGTACAGACCATAGATTATGGACCTAAAGTGTCTGAGTTCAAATCTTACCTCCACTACTTGCTAGCTGTGTGACCCCAGGAAGGCTACATATCGTCTCTGTTTTCTAATAAGTAAAATAGGGATAATATCAGTAAGCCACCATATAGGGTTGAGGGGAGAATTAAATGAATTAGTATTTTCCAAGTGCTTAAAACACTGCCTCACCCATGGTAAATGCTACATAAATATTTGTCATTATAACCATCATTGTCCTTATGATAAGAAGATAGAAAAGAAATGAGGAAACACTCAGGAAAATCACAGGGAAAGTGGGAAGCAGAGCAGCATGATATAATTAAACATAAGCAGACAGACCTTATTAAATTATTTGTAGTATCTCACCCTCTTGCCACAAGCAGCAACAAATGCAATAGAAAAAGATGCCTTATGTCTGTCCTGCTTTCTATTGTTTGGTTTTGATGACAAAACCCATCTGTTAGAGACAAACACTCAGAAAGGGCTGTTTTTGACAAATGCAGTGCAGAGGGGTATATAACTACTTGGATGGAGGATTACACCTGTAGCCACCATGCCCAGGGCAATCTCTTGTCCTCCCTACCCATCTGAGATGTGTTGGTTCATGACAATTCCCTTGGTTAAGGACACAAATTAATTAATCTAGGAAAACAAAGCTCTTTTCTTTCATCCAGATTTTTAAGTCCCAACAAAATTCTCAGTATGGTTTCTTCTTCTGTGAATTCATCACCACTGTGGAAAATAGATAAGAATGCTGGACCACCCAGGAGTGAGATAATCTGGGATGGAGCCCTGGCTCCACCACTTGCTGGCTGTGCGACCTCTGGCAATTTGCCTCTGCTCTCTGCACCTCTACACCCCACCTTTGGTAGACTTTAGGGCTGAGGCTTAGCTCTGAAGTTAGGGAGTTTGATGATGGGATTATTTAAGTTACCTCTAGGAGGAAGATGTCTCTCATCCCAACTTACTCCAGGGTTTCCTGCCAGGCAGAAGCACCTTCCTCCATCCCTGTATCAATATCACTCCTCAGGCAGTCTCCCCCTTGTGTTACAGCCATTTCTTCTAATAGCCAGGAAGTACCTAGATGGTGGGGGCTGTGTATAATTTTTCTGCTTTCACCTTCTCGTAGAGTACTTGATTAATATTTGTGACATATGAACAAATGAGCAAAGTGGAGCGTATATTGCACAAGCCTGAACTGTGGTATGGTGCAGGGATCCCTAGCTAAGAAGCAAAAGTTTAGCTAACATTGGTGCTTGCTGCCCATGGGTCTTTGAGCTGAGCCTATCTCACACTCTGGACCTCAATTTCCCCATTTGTGCCATCACATGTCCCTAAGGCCACTTTTGAGAGCTTTCTGCTTTTTTCTACCAATGTGTACCCATGTCGCCTCTTTGTACACACACTGAGTGCCTTCTGGAGGAGACCGAGACTCTCTTCTGAGGTTGTCATGGTTTTACCCTTCCAAAGAGAGCAGCTCCTACTTTGGGGTCCTGCATCTGACAGCAGCTCCCAAATATCTGAATGCACCAACCCCATAGGCTCAGGATGTATCCCCCTCCAAATCCATTCTTTTGCCCTGAACTCCACCCCTGACCCAAGTGGCAGAGTTGGGAGAGTTTGATAGATCAGTCAGTGGTTCCCCAAATTGGCTGCATGTCAGAATCACCAGGAACACACATATAAAAATACAGATAACTGAGCAAACTCCAGCCTCTGCCAAATTTAACTTTCTGGCATGTGCCCAGAGATCTGTATTTTTAAGTCCTATCAGCTCGACACTGGATCACCACTCACTATTGGAGACTCATTGGACCATATTACTCCAAACATTTTAGCATCCGTGGTGACAGCTTCTTCACTCCTGTTGTTCTAGAACAGGGCAAAATATGTCCTCCATTCTCTCTCCCATGCCATCCCCTCAGAGTTTACTGTTGCCAAGATATAGCAAAGCTATCAGTTCATCAGGGGAACCAGGCAAAACAACCTTGAGTTATTCACAAATGTCTTATTTTGTGTCACATAACAGCTTTCATCTTTATGCTGGTAGGTCTCACGTTTCAAAGGGCTGCATTTTCACTATGCCGGGTGAGAAGTTTAAAGTTTCCCAGCAGAGACATTGTCTCCTGCTATAGCCCATGGACATATTTGCACTGGAAATTAATGGGAGGTTTAGAAAAACAAAAAGTGTTTATGAGAAATGCACCACCCTCCTCCTGTCAGGTTTTACATAATGATAATGCTTTCAGGGTGTCTCAGATGGGTGTTTTTTCTTTTTCAGAGTTGGGGCAGGGAGCAACAGAATTTGGGAGAAGAGGATATTTATACTACTAAAAAAGAGGAAGTTTGAATCCTAACATCACTGACCCCTTACTGGAAGATAAGCTTGGGAGAGCACTGACTTGGGAGTCAGCAAAGTTGAGTCATAATTCTAGCTCTGCAGCCAGTTTGCTGGAAGGTCCAGCCTTTGATGGTCCCATCAGTAAGTATCTCTTGCATGAAATCTAAAGGCAGCATCAATATGGGCAGGAGAGTCATGGTCTATCCTATGCCCTCATCTACTCTGCAGCTTCCATCCCAGGACCGTGACCATGCATGTCACTTTCATAGGGACAGTGTACATTCTCAGTTCAAAATCAGCATTCAGTAGCCTCTCTTGGGTCCTCAAGTGAAGGCTTCTTGAAAGCTTGTGAGATACTGCAGGACAATAGCAAAATGTGAACTCAAGCTCCCTGTTGCCAGCATTCCACAGAAAGGATGTTTCCCATACACAGCAAAGCACAGACAGAGAGTATCTGGCTTCTGTTTCCCCTCTACCCTGCAAAACAAAACAAAACAAAAAACAAAACAAACAAAAAAGCCATCCACATACAACCCCTTAAACCAAAAGCTATCCTAGAAGTTACTTCACCTAGAGGGAATACTTTTCACATTTCTGTTTGTTTGGTGGTGGGGGCGAGGTGGGAGAATTAATGATATTGGGAGGAGGGGGACATTCTCAGAACACTCTTCTGCGATGAGCAGTAACAGTTCAAAATGTGAGTCGCCTGAAAGGCCCAACGATGGGACACAAGAGCTGGAGCCAGCCATTCATTAAGGAGCACCTGGGCCTGACTCATGTGCAGGAACCACCTCAAACTTCTTGGTTTCCACTGGTAACCTGGCACCCAGAAGTGCTGTGCACGGGCTCTGCAGGGGCCCCCACAGCAAGCATAGTGAGGCTGCCTTCCAAAGTGCAGCCATCAGCCTCACAAGCAGTCCCGAAAATGGCCCAAAGATTGCTCCATTTAGAGGGGTCAGCATGCCCTGCAAAGGAGGCATGCTGAGCCACACAACTCCTGGCATCTCTGACTCAGACGCTGTCTCTCTGCTCCCCCTTTTGCTCTCTCTGCTCCTGGGATTAGATGAGCAGGGAAGGCGGGAAGGACAGAGGCATTATTCACAGAGAATTTACCTTCATCTATTTTATTCCAAAATCAGTTGAGAAAATGATCGCTCAAGTGCTACCTTTCTAGTTAGCCATAAGCGGTTCTTCTAGAAGTGCCCATTTTATTATTGAATAAACATTTGAGCTCTGTTGAAGTTGGCACAAACTGCAAGAAGACTACTCAGCTTGGAGGAATCTGTTAGTTTTTTCTTTTTCTGCTTTTTCTAATTGATCTATGGGTGACACCAAACCCACATGTTTATATTCCTTTTTCTTCATTGTGAAGAATAAATAATAGATTGTGATTCCCTGATTAAAGTTGAGACCTAAGCAGGAGGAGAACGTGCTCAGGTCACTACTGTCGAGACCTGTAAGGAGGGAAAGATTCCAGACACTGCTCATACCTCAAAGAAGTGACCTTTTGCTATGAATTAATCATTTGGAGATCGTATTTCTCATGTGCTTTACTCACAGGAGGAATTGATTAGAGGCTGAAATTAATTGCAAACTGGGATTAACCATTTCCTTTTATACTGTGGTTAAAATTTATTTTTTAGCTGTAGTTGCCTTAATGCCTTTATGCCAAGGTTTTTCTTTACTGTACTGCTAATTCCAGGAAATTCCCCGCAGTGAATGGACATGTCTGCCCACTCAGTCACTCAAAAAAACATGAAGCCTGAAAGGTAATAAACTAAACACTGCCCCGGATTAGCAGAGCCTGGGCAGGGCAGAAAATTTTAATTCTTAATCAGAAATGGATTTGATTGCTTCGGAAGTTTGAGGGCAAAGGCTGGAGCAGCTACAGTGAAGGTTATTCACAGTGAATGAAAGGGGAGAAAATACTGAGTGGCCCAGTTCATAGCCAGTTTAACCTGAAATAACAAGGCAAGATGGTTACCCCAAAGTGGATGCACTTTTTGGCTGCCTTTTTATTGATGACACGGTGTGTCCAGTTAAGTGGAAGGTGGAGAGTCTTATGCCCTCTGCTCTGGGCAAACACCATTTGGAATGCTGTGGGGTGTTCTATGGACCACCCTTCCAGAGTAGGGGGCAGCCAGACTATAGTACAGCCCAAGAAAGTGTTACAGAGCATATTAGAAAGAACGCATGTTTCTGTGGGAAACCTTGTTTGAATTTCTCTTAAGAAGCTCACAGTGTCTGTGTAAGTTACAGTAAGAAAATGTAGTCAATAGGAAGCAGCATAAGGGAGGCCCAGAGAAATGCTAAGTGCCATTCAGAGGAGGAGTGCCCACTTCCACCTGGAGTAGCAGGGCTGGGGGCCTCTCTAGCTTTGCAAGGAAGGGGGCTTTGGTAATTGCTCTCCCCTCTGACCTCCCACAGCACATTGTTTACTCCTATGTTAGAGTGCTCAGTATGCTGGACTGCAATTGTCTGTTTATGTGTCTGTCTCTCCAATTAGCCCTCAAGCCCTCACAGGGCAAGGGGCATGCTTTGTTCATCTCCCTATTCCCAGGGCCAGACACAGTTTCTGCACAGTGAAGGGCCTCAGGGAAGCTTTGCTGAACCTAGCAGGGAAAGCAAAACTTCTTCTGAAAGCAGTGCTTTGGTTTTCTCTATAAGGAAGGAGGTGATTCATTCCACCCAGAGCAGTGGGGGTTGGAGAAAGATATCTGTGTAGGGGTTTGTGTCATCTCCCCAACTGGGCTGTGAGCTCCTTTCAGGAGGACTGTGCCCCTCTTGTCTCACTGTTCCTTGAGCACCCACCCCATCCCTGTGTCTGCCCAGGGACAGGGAACTCACTGGCAGGGAGTTCTAAGGTGATGGGATCCCTTCTCTTCCGACAAATTCATAGAAACATGGATAAAACACAACTCCAAATTGCTTTTAATATTTGGTCCACACCTCAGAGATTACTTGCTTGTTAGTTACAAGGTGTGTGTGTGGTGGGGGGGAATATAACTTTACAGTAGAGAGATTAGGCTGTCATCACCTTAACCCAGGCAGCAATCTTGGCACCCTTAATAATGGGACAAGCAGATCTCCTAATGTGATGCAATAGGAAACACAAAGCATCCCCTATGAAATATTCTTGCGAGAAGTCAAGCCATTAAACCTTATTTTCAATTTACAGAAAATATAGAGACAGAGGATCAGGTTAAACAATCACAAAGAAATAATCAGTCAAAGCTAGAACATTGGAGAATGTACAACACAGCTGTACAAAAAGTTTCTACAAAAAGTCAGTGTCAAAGGGATGGTTCTAGATTAAAATGGAATAAAAAGACATAACAGAAAGTGTCTTTCCTCATTGGTGTGTAATTCTTTGGATCCTGATTTTTTTTAAAGCAGCTATAAAATGTAGTTTGGAAACAATTTATGAAATTTGAATACTACTTGATAATAGGTTGATTTTCTTAAGTATAATATTGGTATTATTGTTATATAGGAGAATGTCCTTATTTTTAGGAAATATAAATTAAACTAATTGGAGGCCAGATGCCATGATGGCTGCAACCTATTGTGAAATGTTTCAGAAAACTAATAGATAAAGTAAATGTGGCAAGAAAGAAAAAATACTTTTAAATCTCGAATATGAGTGTTTGGGTATTTGTTACACTATTCTCTCTGTCTTTCTAAAAAAGGATTCTTAAAAATAAAAAATAAAATATAGCACAAAATTTGAAGAAAAAAATGTGAAAATTTCTAATCACCTCAAACACAGAAAAGCAATAAATGCAGAGCATTAAGTATAAGTAAATCTTGGAGTAGTACTTAGAAAATGTGAACCTGATATAAGTGCCAGGTACTGGGCATTGGGTTCCAGGCATAGAGAGGACATACGTTCGGAAGACATGTCCATGTTACGTAGAGGAGTTAGAATGACTTCCTTGCATAAAGGCCAGAACCTTGAAGAGTCCTTCTTCTCATAGACTGGAAAAAAGTCAATCACCCAGAGAAGGAGTAAGGAAGCTTCATGTCCACCCAGGCTTTGGAGGGACCCCATGAGAAATATCTCTTGTGAGAAATCTCACACTTCCCATAGAAATGGGGTCAGAATTTATAAAACTTGCATGGGACAGGAATCACAAGTCAGGCCATCATTGTGAAAGTTGGTCTAAAACCAAAGAAACTTCTGAGATTCTTGGCAAAAGAAAGCACCAAGACTGTCTGTAGAGACTCACAAACCAGGGCACATTGTCCTTCAACATAAGTAACCCTCACTAAATATGCTCTCACCCTAAAATAAAAATTGCAAACTACACAAGAAAATGAACCTTTATGAGAGAGACTCAGCAGACACAGTGGAAGAACTATCTAGCTAAAATCTTAGAATAATAGAACAATCTGAAAGAAACTGTAAAGCACATATATTTAAAATAATGACAGAGATAAAAATAAGCCATAATGAAAGAACAGGACAAGGTGACAAAAGAAGACTTGAAAAAGAATCCTGGTTCTTCTCAAAGTGAAACATAGTTTTAAACTGAAAAACTCAGTGGATGAGATAGCAGATGGGACACTGCTAAAGAAAGAAACAGTGAACTGAAAGATAGAGCTAAGAAAATCACCTGGAATGCAAGAAAGAGATACAAAGAAGTGGGGAATTTTAAAGTGTCATTAGGAAATTTAGAGAATAGAATAAGAAGAGCCAACATATCTAGTAGGTGATCCAGGAGGAGAAGATATGGACAGAGTGGGGAGAGAGAGAGAGAAAGAGAGAGGATATATTTGAAGGAATAAAGACCAATTATTGAAATATGATACAAGTGCTGAGATGGAAGAATCATACTGAGTCTTAAGCAGAATAAGTAAAAACAAATCTATCCCCTAGACACATTATGATGAAACTTCAGGACATTGAAGAAAAAAATCTTAAAAGCTTCCAGGGAGAAAAAAATAAATATTACCCTTAAAGAAATGACAACTAGACTGAATATAGACTTTTCATCAAAAAATAGATGCTAAAAGACAGATGAATATCTTCAAAGTACTCAGGGAAAAAACTGTCAACCTTGAATTCTATGCTCAATTTAATTACCATTTAGAAGTAGAGCAAAATACATTGTCAAGTGAATAACATTTCAGTAAAATTAGCAAATCAAATCCAGCAATATATAAAAATGATAATATCTCATGACCAAGGAGGGCTTATCCCAGGAATGGAAGGTTGGTTTAATATTCAAAAATCAGTCAGTATAATTTACCATATTTACTAAATAAAAAAGAAAAATAATATGATCATCTCAATAAGTTCGGAAAAAGCATCTGGAAAATTCAATATCTATTTATTCTTAACAGACAAGCCCCAAAGCCTCAGTGGATCATGAATAGAAAGAACTTCTCCAATCTGATAAAGGCTGAATATTCAGAATTGACAACAAACACCTTACTTGATAGTAAAACCCTGGATGCTTTGTCCCTAAGATCAGGAGCAAGACAAAGATGCCCATGCTCACCATGTTATACAGTATTGCACTGAAGGTCCTAGATAGTGCAAAATGACAAAAAAAAAAAAAAAAACAAACAAAAAAAATGAAAGAAAAGCATACAAAATAAAAAATAAAACCGTTTTCATCCATAAACTATGACTGTATTCACAACATTTCTAAGACATCTAAAAACTTATTAGAAGTAATAAATGAATTTAGCAAAGTCACAAATATAAGATCAAGATCAACATGCAAAATTCTAGCAACGGATAATACATATACATACTTGCAACAAACAATTGGAAATAAAGCTTTTAAAAATACCATTTACAATAGCATCAAAAACCATAAAATACTTAGGAATGAATTTAATGAAGAAATATGCCATTCTTCCATGTTGAAGCTACAAAATGTTGCAGAGAAAAATTAAAGAGAATCTAAATAAATGTAGAAATATGCCATGCTTGTGTATTGGAAGACTCAATATGAAGATATTGTTTCTCCTCAAATTGATCTATAGATTCAACACCAATCTAGTCAAAATCTAAGTAGACTTTTTTTTTGGCAGAATTAAACAAACATATTCTAAAATGTATATGGAAACACAAAGAACCTAGAACAGTCAGACAAATACTGAGCTTACTATTTATTCTTTCATTTAATGTTTGTTTACTTATTGAGTACACACTATGCATCAGGCTGTTCCATACTTTGGCCATAAAACACCGAGACAAAGACATAGATATTTGCCTAAAGACCTGCTAAAATATGAACTCAAGCACAGAAATTAAACTGAGAAATGAGTGGAATGCAAGAAGCAATGATGGACAAGAAGCTGGTAAACATATTGGTACAAATACAGGCTGCAAAAGGTAATATCAAATGAAAACTAATTGTGTTGCTTTGATATGTTGGATGCTACATTGGGCACGTTCAGAAATAGATTGCTCAGATTCAAGGATGGAAGCCCACAGAGGACTTCTGGTCTAGTAGGGGAGACGAAGTAAACAGAGAAATCCAATGGAGGGGCAACATCTACATAGGGCACAGGGAATACATAAGAGGAGAATGTCTGTACTATCCGGGAGCGTACATACTGGAAGAACTTCATGGAGAAGATGATGGTTCAGTACACTTAGGGAACCATCAGGTTCGATAGTGGTTGGGGCAGGACAAGGAATGAGTTTCCTGTACCAGGGCAAGGGGTTTGGACTTTAGCATTTATCCTGAAAAGGCTGCTTGCTACCTGCTTTGTGAATTTCAGATAAGGGTTGTGATTATCATTTTAAACTCTAGAATTCAAAATAATAATTAAAAGCCACACGTGGCTTTGCAGATACAAAGCATTATGTATATAGTCTTTACTTCATCTTCACAGCAACCCTGTGATATATAGAGTCCTAAATAAACAGGGATTCAACAAAGTTTGAGAATTTGGTCAAGGCTAAGTAGATGATTTGGCCTAGAATCTGGCATTTTGGACCTCCAGTGCAGTGCATTGTCCTTAAATTAGGCTGTCCCATCAAGCACTACACTTGCTCCAGGAGAGTGACAGGCTGAACTAGCAAGAATGTGTGAAGGTCTGTTTCTATTGTGAAGATATCCATGGCTGAATAATCTATAACTTATTTAGTGAAACTCTTTAGTGTTCCTAATGGTCAGAAAGTCCTCCTTTATGTCTTATCAAAACAAGAACTGTTTCAGTGAAAGCTTGTTTCCTCTTATTTGATTTTTCACTAACAAAAGGGACTACCTTCATCAGATTCCTTTTTCTAATGTCCCACTCCATCCATACGATTGCAAGAAAAATGGAATGTAGATGCTTTCAAGGAGATAGTTTATCTTGCTATATCACTGTCCTTCTTCTCTTTCTAACCTGTTCTTTTTTTTTTACCAATCCAGGCACTCTTTCCTATTGTCATTTTTCTCTAAGTTTTGGATTTGACATGTTCTTTCTGGAGCAATTTCTGCCTATTAATCAATCATTAAATATTTCTGAAACACCTACCTACACTGTGCTTAACACTTCACATTCCTAAAAGCAGCAATTTTGACTTGATGTTAAATAGCATTAAGTTTTAGAATAGTGATGGCTGACACCCCATCACACACTCTACATCAATTCCATGTAGACTGAGTGGGTGAAAACCTCTTGTCAAATTGGAGTTTTTAAATTGGACAAAGTTGAATCCCATGTAAATGGATAGCAATCCATGCTGTATTATTTTCCTATTGTATAATCAAGGGATCACAGTCATTTCTACTTGTAAACTGGCATTCTTTTAATTTCTTGCAAAAGTCAGAAGTATTTCATCTTACAGAAAAAGCGACCACTTCCCCCTCTTCCCACCCACACTGGTTTTTTTTTTTTTCTTAGCTTCCCTGTTTAGAGGGGGAAAGGATGGGTACTACTCTTCCGCCAATTCAAGAGATTTATAATTCTCAGGTCATCCTTTTTTCCTTCTTTTCATATTTCTTTCCTTTCCTCACTCCCTGCTTCTGTTTTCCTCTTTGCTTCCATCCTTCCCTCCTTCCTTCCTTTGGTTCATTCATCCATTATACACTCATTAGGCACTATATTCCAGGTTCTAGGGGCACAGAGGTGAAGCAGACAAGGCCCTTACCCTTAATTTGTTCTTAGTCCATAGGATAAACAAACAAGTAAATAGACAATGATGATACGATATAGCAATGCTGTGAATGGAGAAAGCAGAAGGAGCTTGTGGACAGCAGAGTAAGGGTAAGGAAGAGATGATGGCTTGGGTCCCCACGAATCAGGACAACCTTCCATAGACTCCTCTGAGGAACAGCAAGCACTACAGCCATCAACGTTTTGCCTTACTTCAACATTCCTTAGTGCTTCTTTCACTCCCCACACCATGTGAAGGGCACAGTGATAGCTTCTGTGGGAGCTACCAAGGTGAATAAGACAGAGTTCTTCCATCTTGGGGTTCACAATCTATTAAGGGAGACCACCAAGGACACAAATAACTGGGATCCCTGGCAGACTGTGAGAAGAGCCATCAATGGAGATACAGTGTGCCATGGGAACCCAGGGAAAGCAGAAGTTCACTCCTACTGGAGGGATATGAGAAGTCCATAACCCAAAAGATATTTCAACTTTCCCTTTTTGACATTGAGTTATATTTTCCATAATTCAGCAAAGATTTGAAGACACGGAAAATTGTACTCGATTTGAGAAAGTCTCTGTGGTTCACTTTAGTGCAACAATCTTCTTCACTTTATCACCTGCTGTCACCTACTCGCTCTGGCCTGTACATAGAAGTCAGCTAAACTGTGGAAATCAAGAGAGACTGAGAGCCACCTTTCTATAGTGGTCCATGTGCGAGGGGGGTTAGGGGAGCCTGGAAGTGACTCTCAGGGTAGTTGAAACTTAGTTACAGGGCTTAGAATGTATGGAACTTCTTGCTCTGTTACTCATCCATCAAGTAGCACCTATAGATTTCTTAGTTTATCGTCATTGTCTTACCCCTGAGGCAAAAGTGACAGAGGCTTGCCCAGGTCAGATGCAATAATAATATATTTAACATGGCAATAGGCAACTGCCATGTATGGCACAGTTGTCAAGGGATGGATTTTGGAATTCCACAGAACTGGGCTCAAATTTTGTCTCCATCCTTTGTTGGCTGTGTGACCTTGGGTAAGTTACTTGACCTCTTTGTTACTCAATTTCCTCATCCACCAAATGGAGATGTTAGCGTTTGCCTTAGGCAGTAGGTGGAGAATTTGCTGAGATATACACGCAACATTCTTAGCAGAGTGCCTAACACATAGTATACACAAGCTAGTGTTATGATTATTAGAATCATCCAAGATTTTAGGTGTAGCTGTCTGAGTTTTTACTTACTCAATTCTCACATTGTCCTGAGGTAAGGAACAGACCTTTTCTGCACTATGAATTCAACTTTTACATTACACATAGTCCTTTTCTTGGTCTACATACTCTCCTTGGGCAACCTCTCTCATCTACTCTCATGGTTTCAATTGTCACCTATATGCTGGTGATTCTTAGATATTTGTTTTTAATCTAAACCTCTCTCCTGAGAACCCAGATCCACATACCCCACTGTCTTTTGCTCATCTTAACTCATATGTTTCTTAAGCACCTCAACCCTATGTGTCCAAAACCGAACCCTCCTCCAGGAGTTGTCAGTCAGCAGAGGAAATCTCACTGCAGGTAGCGATATATGAGTTGAGCCTTCAAATAAGGGTGATTGATTTTAATTTAAACTTGGTAAAAGGAGATGGAAATCATTCAAGTGAAGGACAAGTGCATGGAGGCAGGGAAGCTTCAGGGTATACAGTGGAGAGCCAGGTTTGATTACGTATCTTCAAATCTTCCTTCTTAATGTTCTATTTCACCCCTTAGTAAATACCTGGCTCCTGATGTGTTTTTCCACATCTGGATGTCTGAAAGCTGCAGAAAATCATACACTGCTGCTGCGATGTCTAGGGCCAGACTGAAATGAACTAGTTCCTCGCCAACTAAAGTTCACGGTCTAAGGACCCCATGGGATGCTTCATGTTCAAACATGAGCCACACTGTCATCACCTCCCTCTCTGGTCTAATGGTACCAAAGTGAAAATAGAAAGGTCTTGTCTCCATTGAGAGTCTCTGAATGCCTTGGATTATCATCAGGGCCCATGGAAACGATTGAATGACTGTGCAATACCATCCACCAACAGCATTCAATAATCCTTACTAATGTGAGGACCCCATTTTAGAAGAACTAAACATGGATACCAGGTTCTATTTCAATGGAACCACCTCATCTCTAAAGTGAAGAATGGACAATCTGAATAGTAACCACAATTATGTACCATTTGCTAAGTAAGTGCCAAAGCTGCACAATCTTTTATGGTGACGGTTATGGTTTCAGGCACAATAAACGGCAAGCCATTGATCCTAAGAACACATGCATAAGCCAGTTGTAACTATCTATCAACTGTTTGAATTCAGTCATATCATCTATTATTTCACAAAGCATGACTTTTTGTTACTTAAGACTGCACGATTGTGTGAATGTATTAGTTTCTAAGGAGCAATTATTCATTTGTGAAAATCTTTAAATTATTCTCCTAGGCAGCAAAGAAGACATGCCTCTTCTATGTGCCATAGAAAGAACTGACTCGGGACCAGCCTGGAACTGGTTGCTGATCGGCTAGTTGGTAACACAGACTGGCAACGCTTTGGGGGTACATTGCTGTGACACATACAAATAAGATGCAGAGACTAAGAAAGTCCATGGCATTTCTCCCAAGATAAAAAGAAAAAAGAGAAAAAACTGACCTTTCAGTGTTAGATGAACACATGACTCCAATTCTCCCCCTGCATCTCTTCATACCAATGATCCCCAGAGGCTATAGTTACCTTGGTTAGCTACTCCAGGTGGTGGCAAGTTCCCTTGAAGAATTCAAGCCCAGGCTGGATAACCACATAAGATTTTTAGGAGAGGACTCAAGCATCTGAACATTCAAAAAGCATGACTTTTTGTTACATAAGACTGCACAGTTGTGTGAATGTATTAGTTTCTAACGAGCAATTATTCATTTGTGAAAATCTTTAAATTATTCTCCTAGGCAGCAAAGAAGACATGCCTCTTCTAAACAGGGCCACCTGTACAGTGATTAATAGTTAGTTTTCTTCAGGTGCAGACACAAATTGAAACAGGGCTTCTGAGAGCAATTAGACAAATGGAGGTATTCTTGTGTGGCTTAGGCCTTAAATCCTTTGGGATCTCACTTCTCGGGTCTTTTCTTTTTAATGTTATGTGCTTGTTTGTGTCCCTTTTATTTGGCTGAAGATGGAAACAAGTGGGGGCCAGAAAGCCAGTTTATCCCTCAAGAGCAGGAAATTAGAAGATTGGGTACCGCCTTTAGGATTAACTGTTCCTTGAGGCCCAGGCTCCCCAACTAGTTATCAATCCTCTGGACATGTTTCTGGCCTTCTGCCCAGGATGTTGTTCAGAGGAAAAATCTAACTATCTGATCAGAACAACTGGAGAGCTGTGCCACAAGTTTTCCATCTGTAAAGTGGGCATATCCCCTCTAGCTCTGTCATTCTGTGGTTCTATATTTAGAAATACTTTGCAGGGTTTCCTCTTAAAACCAGCAGCTGTATGGTTGTGCCTGGTGACAATACAAATCTTAAAATGGGCCTGTGTTGGACCTAGAACCACAAATACCATTTGACCCAGCAATCCCATTACTGGGTATATACCCAAAGGAATACAAATCATTCTACTATAAAAACACATGCATGGCCGGGCGCGGTGGCTCAAGCCTGTAATCCCAGCACTTTGGGAGGCCGAGACGGGCGGATCACGAGGTCAGGAGATCGAGACCATCCTGGCTAACACGGTGAAACCCCGTCTCTACTAAAATACAAAAAATTAGCCGGGCGTGTTGGCGGGCGCCTGTAGTCCCAGCTACTCGGGAGGCTGAGGCAGGAGAATGGCGTGAACCCGGGAGGCAGAGCTTGCAGTGAGCTGAGATCAGGCCACTGCACTCCAGCCTGGGCAACAGAGCGAGACTCCGTCTCAAAAAAAAAAAAAAAAAAACAAAACACATGCACATGTGTGTTTATTGCAGCACTATTTACAATAGCAAAGACATGGAACTGACCCAAATCCCCATCAATGATAGACTGGATAAAGAAAATGGGGTACATTTACACCATGGAATACTATGCAGTCATAAAAAAGAATGAGATCGTGTCCTTTGCAGGGACATAGATGAAGCTGGAAGCCATCATCCTCAGCAAACTAACACAGGAACAGAAAACCAAACACCACATGTTCTCACCCGTAAGTAGGAGTTGAACAATGAGAACACATGGACACAGGGAGGGGAACATCACACACTGGGGCCTGTTGGGAGATGGGAGGCAAGGGGAGGGAGAGAATTAGGACAAATACCTTATGTATGTGGGGCTTAAAACGTATATGACGGGTAGATAGGTGCAACAAACCACCATGGCACATGTATATCTATGTAACAAACCTGCACAGTCTGCACATGTATCCTGGAACTTACAAAAAAAAAAGTGCCTGTGTCTTGTGTTACAGCTGGTAGATGCTGTACTGCAGCAGAGTGGTTTGCTTATTTCCTCCCTTCCTCCCATTCTCTCACCCTTCCTTCCTCCCAGCTTCTCTTCCTTCTTTTCTCCCTTTCTCCTTCGTCCCTTCCTCTCTTTTTTCTTTTGTTTCTCATTCCCTCTTCCCTCATTCCCTCCCTCCCTCCCTTCCTTCCTTCTTCTTTTCTTTCAAGATTATTATTTCCACTGGATGTCAATACTTGCTTCCAATTTTAATTCCATGCATGCAGACAGCAATCCTCTTACACCATGGTATGAGGGAATAATCATAGGAGTTCAGTGATGACAATTTCCCTTAAGACAGTACATAGCAAGTAGAGTCTTGAATTCTTCAAGGAATTTCCCCCAATTAATTAAGAGGTGGGTGAATGCAGGCTATCCACCTGACATAAGCCAATATATATAACTTTTAACTGTGCCCCATGTGTCTTTTAGACACCTCTCTGTACTTTTTACCCTCTTCTTGCCCATGTTTCAGTATGATTTTTTTCTTTTAACTTATCTTCCAATCTTCCAGCTTATTGACCTTCCTTCAGCTATGTCTAATCTGCTGCTAAACTCATATATCAAACAGTTTTTTCAGTTACTTTATCTTTCAGTACTAGAATTTCCATTTAATTATTCTATATGAGTCTCAGTTCTCTCCTGATAATCTCTAATTAGCCATGTGATTTCTTGAACCTATTAATCATAGTTATTTTAAAACCCATGTCTGACAGGTCTAAAAGCTATATCTTGTATGGATAAGATTTTATCATTTATTTTTTTCTCTTGGTTTTGGGACACATGATTTTGTTTCCCGGTATGCTTGAAAATTTTTAATTAAATACTAGACTTTGTTTATGCATATATCAAGAGATAATCTGAGGAGCCAGATGATGTTGTCTTCTTGAAGAGAATTTACTCTGCCTTCTTACAGGTAATAAGGGTAGGGGCAGATCACCTAAATCTAAGGAAGTCGTGAGCTTATTTAAGGCTGGGCTTCAATCTTTGCAAGAATTAGTAACTTTCTTCTTCACTCCTAATCTTAGTTGTAGCCCTTTAGCAATCACAACCTAAAACCTGTTTACAAGATCTGCTCCTTGGTGGGCCCTAATTGCCAATGTTCGTCCCTCCAACCTCAAAAGACTGTGGAAATCTACTCAGCCCCCCAGCCTCTTAGCCACTGCTTGGAATTGGCAAAAGCTTTTAGTAGAAAAGTTGTGTCAAATGTCAGGCTCACCTCTCTGTTTCCCTTCTTTTTTGGCACCTTGGACTCTTTAGTCCTTGCTGCATTGGTAGTTCCTTACTGTCTTCAAATGTATTTTTTTTTGCCAAATTTTGTTCAGCTGTTCTAGTTGTTCTCAGCAAAAAGGTCTGTCTGCAAAAAGCAATTCTGGCTTTATCAGTAAATTTCCTCCTATGTCATTTGGCTTTGATTCTAGTAATATTTGGTAATTTTAGGCAGCACAACAGATCTTCAGCTCATCTTGCATATTTTATTCTAGAGACCTGGAATAAACCATTTTCAAGGAGCTCTGGCATGTTTCAATGAGAAATAGTATTTAAAGACCACTAGCTGGGCATGAGGAATGTTCTTTACTACTGGCTTGCATTATATCTTTGTCTTTTCAGTGGACAGAGCTAGAAAAAATACACCTTTTGGAGAGCACAAACTAAGGAGTTCATACTGAAAATTTCAATTAATGAAAAAGACTAAATGCGTTTTACTTAATATCTTTTATCTGTAATGGATATCATTTTTCTCTTATGCTGAAAATCATTTTTCCTAATAGCATTCACATATATATCATTTGTTTTATTCTAATATATGTGTGCTGAAATAACAATACCATCATAACTACTAACAAAAGACTAAATGTAATTTAATATTTCTTTCTGCTTGTCTTCAATATATATCCCACCAGGGATATACAATCAAAACACTGTTTCAAAAATCTTCAAATTATTCTGTTTTGTATGATTATGCCATCAACTTGATATACAGATAGATTCATTTATTTGAATTTGTTTTCAGCTTTATGGGATTGGTTTTTTCTCTTTGATTTGATTTTGTTTTTAAGTTGCATGAAATATTAAATGCCTCTAAGTTCCAAAGTATAAAACAAAAGAAATTCAGCTTCCATCTCTGTTTCCTCTCCCCATTCTCTATTCTCTCTCTCTCTCACCTACAGGCAGCACATTTTTGTTACTTTTTGATTTATTCTTTCACATTGAAATATATGTATTTTACCATTATATATATATAGAGAGAGAGAGAGAGACAGACAGAGAGAGAGAGAGAGAGAGATTGCCACATTTGGGACAAAATCTAGATTCCATCCTTAATACTTCTCTTTTCCATACCCTACAAATTCTATCTATCGATAAATCCTAGGGCTACCTCCAAAGTATATCTCGAGTCCAAGGAGAGCTACCTTCATCTCCTGCCTGGAGGGCAGCAACAGCCTCCAGTTGCTCTTACTCCTGCACCTCCCGCCTCCCAACACACTTTCCCTGCTGCAGCCAGAGGCAACCTTTCAAAGCATTTTGCAAAGAGAGCACTAATCTGTTCTTTCCTGCTGTCAGCCCTTATTGGGACCTGAAGACCCAGCAAGCCCCTGAACCCTGCATCCAGCATGTATCAGACTCCCACCTTCTTCTCTTGGCCCGCTTCCCACCTCTTGCTAACATGCACCCTAGACTGCCAACCACACTGAAATCTGTGCCTGGATACATTCCTGAGAACATGCTAGATCTTCCCAACTAGAATGCTTTTCCCTGAACCTCAGTTGGATGCACTCACAGCACAGTCCTGTTTTTAAATCCTCATATTTGGCATAACTTTATAGTTACCTGGTGAGAAAAGACAGTATCAGAGAGCAGAGAGGGACATAAACTTGCTTAAGTTCCTACAAGACTTTTTCCCGCTTGTTCGTTTAACAAACTGTTCTTGAGCTGTGTACCAAGGTCCCTCCTTAGACATGTAGAAAATGGAGATGATTTTGCTTGGAGCTGCCTTACCCCTAGGCGGTCCTGGCTGTGAAAGACTTTATCTAATGCAAATTGTGAAGACAGAGGCACTGCTATGAGCACCTGAAGGGGCATCTGCTGAGTGTCCCTACCAGCCCTTTCCGGCGCCCTGCCCTTCCCCTGTCTGGCCTAGTTCTCAAGGTCAGCTCGCAGGCGAACTAGCCAGCGAACTGTCCTTCCTGCTGCTGCTGGGATGATTTATAAAGAGCCTTGGCTGTGACTCCTTCATGATGGCCTTGTCCGTGGAGCCTTAGCCACACCTGCCCTTTTAAAGAAGGTGGCGTGTAGTTCCGTGCCAAGGACTGCGGCGAAACCAAGCTGCTGTCCTCACCACCAGCAGCCTCTCCCTGCATCCCATCGTCCAGGTTCCTGGAGCCCCAAGACGACCAGGGTGCCCAAATTGCCCCGGAGTGTATCCCAGCCTGTGCCCTCCAGGCGGCACAGAACGGCTCCGCAGTGCCACCTAGAGGCTTCCAGCGCCAGCCAGAGGAGAGAGTTTTTGGCTCTGCGGGCTTTGGAGGCTAGCTGGGCAATGGCTAGCACTTTGGAGGTTTGGAAGTGTACCAGGGTGAGCTATATTTGGAGAAGCTCATTTCTGGATGTATGGTTGTACATTCAACACCCTCGGAGCCTGTCTTCTATAGCTACCTCTCCACCCCCAGTGCACACACTTAGGGCCACTGTGACTCACACAGCTATGGAGAAACCCAACAGCTGTCTCCAAACCTCTAGTCTTTTTTTTTCTTTTTTTTTTTTTTGAGATGGAGTCTAGCTCTGTCGCCCAGGCTGGAGTGCAGTGGCGCGATCTCGGCTCACTGCAAACTCCGCCTCCCAGGTTCACGCCATTCTCCTGCCTCAGCCTCCCGAGTAGCTGGGACTACAGGCGCCTGCCATCTCGCCCGGCTAGTTTTTTGTATTTTTTAGTAGAGACGGGGTTTCACCGTGTAGATCAGGATGGTCTCGATCTCCTGACCTCGTGATCCACCCGTCTCGGCCTCCCAAAGTGCTGGGATTACAGGCTTCAGCCACCGCGCCCGGCCAACCTCCAGTCTTAACCAAATGGTAGAAACAGGAGAGCAAGTCCTGCAACACACCCCAGTGCAAGAGTTGTTCAGTAGATGGGATAAAGATAGCATTCCCAACAGAACCGAAGTGAAGGGACCATCAGTGAGATTGGTGGGACAGCTAGCTAGCCATTTCTAAAAAGGACACTGAAACTTCCACCTTGCACCATGCACTCAAATTACATCCCGGTGGATTGAAGAGTGCAATGTTATACTAGAAGAAAATATTGGTACCTATTTGTATAGGCTTGGAGGGAGGATATTCCAAATATAATACCAAGCACAGAAACTATAAAGGAAAGAGACTGATAAATTTGACTCAAAATTTACAATCTTTTGTGCATTAAAAGAAAAAAAAAGGTATTGATAAAGTTAAAAACCAAAATAATGTACTTGGAAAATGACCACACATCTGAAAGACAGTGACTAATATCCTTAATATATAGGCAGTTTTTACAAATCAATAGGAAAAAGACAAATGTTCCAGTGGGAAGATAGGAAAAATACATGAACAAGTAATTCATGAAAAGACAAACAGATTACTAGGAACATTAAGAAATGTTCAGCCTTAGTAGTAATCAAGGGAATGCTAATTAAAACCACACAGAGATTATATTGTTTTCAACTACCGAATGAACAAAAATTTCAAAGAGAACTAACTCATGGAGGCGACAGATGAGGCAGAGATCAGGCCTGCCCACACATGGCTATGGGAGGCAGCAGTTGCAAGGCCTTTCTGGAAGGCAACTTGGTGTCATGGAGTAAAAGCCTTAACAAATATTGCACATCTTTGTGCTCAGCAGTGTCACTTTAAAAAACTTATCCTACAGACACAATGTGTGGAAAGATATAACTGGTCAGGGATGTTTGCAGTAGTCTTGTTTTTAATAAGGGCATAAAAAGGAAACAACTTAAGTAAATATACATTTATTTAAAATAATAAGATAGGTGTCTTCTCATCAACTTGGAAAGGTGTTATGAGATATCATTAGGTGAGAAACAAAAGTTACAAGAAAATTGTATGTATAATGTAATTTATTTTATGTAAATACAAATGATGTATATATTACATAGATAAAAACAGATTGAGTCATGCAGCACAATATTAATAATGATTGCCGGCTGGGCGCGGTGGCTCAAACCTGTAATCTCAGCACTTTGGGAGGCCGAGACGGGCGGATCACGAGGTCAGGAGTTCGAGACCATCCTGGCTAACACGGTGAAACCCCATCTCTACTAAAAAATACAAAAAAACACTAGCCGGGCGAGGTGGCGGGTGCCTGTAGTCCCAGCAACTCAGGAGGCTGAGGCAGGAGAATGGCGTAAACCCGGGAGGCGGAGCTTGCAGTGAGCTGACATCCGGCCACTGCACTCCAGCCCGGGCGACAGAGCGAGACTCCGTCTCAAAAAATAAAAAAAAAATAACAATAAAAAAAAAAAATAATGATTACCTTGAGAGGGAATGGAGATTATGCATTGCCTTTTTTACTTTTTTTGGCTTATTGATATTTTCTTTTTATTTCAACACAGAAATATCCATACTGGCTCTTTTCTTATCTTTAGTTTTTCTTTTACTTTCTTAGAATATTTTTTAATTATAAGAATAATACAGGCTTGTTGTAAAAATTCAAATCCGACAAAAGTATATAGAGGCTTTCCCTCTGACCACTCCATTCCCCAGAGAGGACCACTCTGAACAGGTTGGTATATATATTTTCCAGACATTTGTATGCACACATAAACATATATGTATGTATATATTTTAATATAAATAGGATCACACTGTATACACTGTGCTGTAACCAACCTGCTTTTTTTCACTAAATAGTATGTCATGAACATCTTTCAATGTCAATACGCATAGATCTATCTTATGTTTTTTAAAAAATATGCTTTTCAACAGCTGCATATTATTACCTTGTACAGATATATTCAAATCTGTACTTTCTGATTTATCTACAATGATATGTACTATTTGTGTAATGAAAATATTAAAAATGTTTTGTTGGAAAAAACAAAAAAAGAAGAGAGAGGGAGAAAAGAAGGAAGAGAGTGAAATGATATTGCTTGTTCACCTTCACTTTCATGGGAATTTGGGGCTTCTTCTACTTGGGAGATAGCTTTGATTCTAGAAAGCTGTCAGGGTTTGATGAGGTACAGAAAAAGTCTCACTTGATCCATGATTAAACAAAAGAATCCCAGGGGTCTTGGGACTTCTGACGGGCTTTTCCAGCCCAGGTCACCAGGCTTGGAGAGGAGGCCGTGTCAGAGCAGAAGTTCTATATGGGACTCTAGAGACATTTACACAAGAAAACAATAAAACTTAGAAGCAAAATCAAGAATAACAACAATTATGGAAGTGAAACAAACCACTTTTTTCTTTTGCTTTTCACCTGTATTTATTAACCATTTGTATTTATTCTTTGTTTTTTCAATTTTCCAGCTTTATTGAGTATAATTGCCAACTAAAATTGTATACATTTAAGATGTACAACATGATGATTTGATAACATATATATTGTAAAATTATTACTACAATCAAAGTGGTTAACACACCCATTGCCTCACATTTTGTGTGTGTGTGTGTGTCTATGTGTGTGTGGTGTGTGTGTGTGTGTGGTGAGAACTTTTAGGATCTATTCTGTGGCCAGGCACAGTGGCTCACTTTGGGAGGCTGAAGCGAGTGGATCATTAGGTTAGGAGTTTGAGACCAGCCTGACCAACATGGTGAAACTCCGTCTCTACTAAAAATACAAAAATTAGCTGGGCGTAGTGGTACGCGCCTGTAATCCCAGCTACTCAGGAGGCTGAAGCAGGAGAATCGCTTGAACCTGGGAGGCAGAGGTTGCAGCGAGCCGAGATTGCACCACTGCACTCCAGCCTGGGCAACAGAGCGAGACTCCACTTCAAAAAAAAAAAAAATCTATTCTCTAATCAAATTTCAAGTATATAATATAATATTAGTAACTATAGTCACCAAGATATACATTAGATCCCCAGAAGTTAATCCATCTTCAAACTGAAAGTTTGTACCCTTTGACCAACATCTGTTCAATTCCTCCACCAACCAGCCCCCATCACCACCATTCTACTCTCAGTTTCTACGAATCTGGCTTTTTTGGATTCCACATACGAGTGAGATTATGCAACAGTTATCTTTCTCTGTCTGACTTATTGCACTTAGTATAATGCCATCAAGTTTCATCCATATTGTTCCAAATAACAGGATTTCCTTTTTAAACGTCTGAACAATATTCTCTGTGTGTGTGTGTGTGTATGGTGTGTGTATGTGTGTGTTTCACATTTTTTAAAATCCATTCTTCTGTCGACAGACATTTCGTTTTTTCCCTTCTTGGCTACTGTGAATAATGCTGAAATGAATATGGGAGTGCAGATATCTCTTTGAGGTACTGAATTCCTTCCTTTTGATCTATACCCAGAAGTAGAAGTGTTCGATCATATGGTGATTCTATTTTTAATTTAAGAAGCCTCGATACTATTTTCCATAGTGGCTGTACCAATTTACATTCGGACAAACAGTGCACAAGGGTTCCCTTTTCTCCACATCCTTGCCAACACTTATTATCTCTTGTCTTTCTGATAATACCATCATAACAGGTATGAGGTGATATTTCATTTTGGCTTTGATTTGCATTTCCCTTATGATTAGTGATGTTGAGCACCTTTTTATGCACCTATGGGGCATTTGTATGTCTTCTTTGGAAAAATGTCTATTCAAGTTTTTTTTTTTTTAACTCATTTTAAAATCAGATTATTTGTGAGAGTATTTATTTTTGCTATTGAGTTGTATGTGTTCCATACATGTTGGGTATTAATCCATTATCAGATACATGGTTTGCAAATATTTTCTCCCATTCCATAGGTTGCCTGTACATTTTGTCGTTCCCTTTGCTGTGCAGAAGCCTTTTAGCTCAATGTAGTCCTTGTCTATTTTTGCTTTTGTTGTTTGTGCTTTTGATGTCATATCCAAAAAAAAAAAAAAAAAAAAAAAAAAAAAAAAAAAAAAACCTTGGCAAGACCAGTGTGAAAGAGCTTTTCTCTTATGTTTTATTCTGGGAATTTTATAGTTTCAGGTCTTACATTTAGGTCTTTAATCCATTTTGAATTAAGTTTTGTGAGTGATGTAAATTGTGGTCCAGTTTTTTTCTCTGCATATGGACATTCAGCTTTTTCAACACCATTTATTGATGAGACTATCCTTTCCTCATTGTGTATTCTTGGCACCCTTGTCAAATATTAGTTGACTGTCTATGGGTGGATTTATTTCTGGGCTCTCGAGTCATGAATAGTCTATGTCTGTTTTTGTGCCAGGACCATGCTGTTTTGATTTCTATAGCTTTTAGTATACTTTGAAATTAGGGAGTGTGGTGCCTCCAGCTTTGTTCTTCCTCCCCAGGATTGCTTTGGCTATTCAGGTTTTTTTTTTTTTTTTTTTTTAATAGTTCCATAGGGATTTTAGAATTGCTTTTTCTATTTGTGTGGAAAATGCTGTTAGGATTTTGATAGAGATTGCATTGAATCTGTGGATCACTTTGGGTAGTATGGACAGTCTAACAATATTAATTCTTCCAACTCATGAACATGGGCTATTTTTCCACTTATTTGTGTCTTCCTCAATTTCTTTCATCAATGTCTTATAGTTTTCAGTATGAAAAACTTTTCATATCCTTGGTTAAAGTTATTCTTAAGTATTTTCAAACCACCTTCTAATCTCTTGCAAGCTCCCCATAACTCCCTCCTCCCA
The DNA here is from genome assembly GCF_002776525.5 of Piliocolobus tephrosceles. NCBI lineage: Eukaryota > Metazoa > Chordata > Mammalia > Primates > Cercopithecidae > Piliocolobus > Piliocolobus tephrosceles. The sequence continues at coordinate 3,361,887 of NC_045445.1, read as the reverse complement.
CACCCAAGTGATCTGAACTCTGAGCAAGACCTTACTCTAAAGATGGCCCAGTTTGCCTGCCTTCTTTTACAGATGAGAAAATGGAGGCCCTAAGAGGGCCAGGGCTAAGGTCAAGGCTAGCAGGGAGTCTGGGGCAGAGCTGGGCCTAGTACCCAGCAAGTCTGACTTCTGATTTGCTCCTTCCCTTCCCTTCCCTTTCTTTGTGTATTTACCAAGCCTATTTCAGGAATAAAACTTATTTTTTTTATCATAAAGCATACACATACTAATTATGAAAAACTTGGACAGTAAACATAAAAGTTAAAGGAAGAAAAGTACTCAAGCCACCACTTTTCTTGGCACAATTTCCCCACATCTCTCTTGCTCCTGTCTGTTTTCTGTATTTTTGTATTTCAGTTATTTTTCACAGTTTCAGGTCCACTGAGAGTTTCTCTTCTTACTTCCAGCATACCTTTGTGTGTGTATATGAACTTTTCTTTTTGTTCTCTCACATTTGTGGACTTAGAGCAAAGCATGCAGCTATCATCTTTACACCAGAAATCTGTCTTGCATCCTTTCCACTGCAGCCTCCAGGGTCAGATTTCATCTTGTTTACCACATACTTTGTCATAAAGAGATTTGTGGTTTAATTTTGGCACCAAGTGTAACATTGAAGCCTTGAGCATTTTAGCTTTATCACTCAAGTCCTACTTAATTCTTGGAGTTAATTCTGTGGATATGAGCTGAAGAAGAGGCAAGATCCTTGCAAAGGAGTTACAAGTGCATCTTCAATGAAGGGAGAGTTAGTTCCCCACCATTGTGGGTGTCCGGGGTTCTCCTGCAATTAATTACATGGAGTCTTTTTGCCCAGTGGGCAGGGTAGGCACTCCAATTTCAGCAATTAGGAAAACTCAGATTAAATGGGTGGGTCATGTCTGTAAGGCACCCAGAAGAGTCTGCTGATAGTAAGTTGCTACATCCAATAGGTGCTACCATCCAATGTGCCCAAGGTTTGAGACACCAAGTTCCATAACAAACAAGTCAGACTCCCATACAATCATTTATCTTGTTGAAATAGTTGTAGATCACTCCTAGCAGCCAAAAGTGGAGGCTTGGGGACAGGCTGTCTTCCTGTGATGGCTCCACCCAGAAAATAAATAGCCAGACTCAGTTCATTTCCCCCCATTTGCAATCGACTCTCTTGTGGAGAGGTCCTCACATAGCCCAGGCTGTGCATCTGCTATAAGAAGTGCATATTGTTGAAAAAGTCACACCCAACGACTCTGTGCCCTGTTATACATCACTCAGGTGGTCTCTGTGAGCGGGCTGCCTTCCTGTTTTATAATAGCAAAGCCACTTTATTTACATGGGAAATATGCCAGACATAAATCCCAGTAAAAAGAAGAGGTCCCTTTGGAAAAAGAAAGAGGCCAAGAAAGAAAGCTTGAACTGTTGGCCCCAAGATTTCACTAGAGAAAAATGCCTTCAAAGGAAGCTGTCCATAGTGAATTTCTTTGTAAGGAGATGGCAGTTAAACTGTAGAACATAAAGTACAATAGGAGTGGTGAGAGAGGGCATCCCTGTCTTGTGCCAGTTTTCAAAGGGAATGCTTCCAGTTTTTGCCCATTCAGTATGATATTGGCTGTGGGTTTGTCATAAATAAGTCTTACTATTTTGCGATACGTCCCATCCATACCTAGTTTATTGAGAGTTTTTAACATGAGGCGCTGTTGAATTTTGTTGAAGGCCTTTACTGCATCTATTGAGATAATCATGGGGTTTTTGTCATTGGTTCTGTTTATATGATGGATTACGTTTACTGATTTGCATATGTTGAACCAGCCTTGCATCCCAGGGATGAAGTCCATGTGATCATGGTGGATAAGCTTTTTGATGTGCTGCTGGATTTGGTTTGCCAGTATTTTATTGAGGATTTTTGCATCGATGCTTATCAGGGATATTGGTCTAAAATTCTCTTTTTTTGTTATGTCTCTGCCAGGCTTTGGTATCAGGATGACGCTGGCCTCATAAAATGAGTTAGGGAGGATTCCCTCTTTTTCTATTGATTGGAATAGTTTCAGAAGGAATGGTACCAGCTCCTCCTTGTACCTCTGGTAGAATTTGGCTGTGAATCTGTCTGGTCCTGGCCTTTTTTTGGTTGGTAGGCTATTAATTATTGCCTCAATTTCAGAGCCTGCTATTGGTCTATTCAGGGATTCAGCCTCTTCCTGATTTAGTCTTGGGAGGGTATATGTGTCCAGGAATTTATCCATTTCTTCCAGATGTTCTAGTTTATTTGCATAGAGGTGTTTATGGTATTCTCTGATGGTACTTTGTATTTCTGTGGGATCAGTGGTGATATCCCCTTTATCAATTTTTAACACATCTATTTGATTCTTCTCTCTTTTCTTCTTTATTAGCCTTGCTAGCAGTCTATCCATTTTGTTGATCTTTTCAAAAAACCAGCTTCTGGAGTCATTTATTTTTTTGAAGGATTTTTTGTGTCTCTATCGCCTTCAGTTCTGCTCTGATCTTAGTTTTTTCTTGCCTTCTGCTAGTTTTTGAATGTATTTGCTCTTGCTTCTCTAGTTCTTTTAATTGTGAAGTTAGGGTGTCGTTTTTGATCTTTCCTGCTTTCTCTTGTGGGCATTTAGTGCTATAAATTTCCCTCTACACACTGCTTTAAATGTGTCTCAGAGACTCTGGTATGTGTGTCTTTGTTCTCATTGGTTTCAAAGAACATCTTTATTTCTGCCTTCATTTCGTTATGTACCCGTAGTTATTCAGGAGCAGGTTGTTCAGTTTCCATGTAGTTGAGTGGTTTTGAGAGAGTTTCTTAATCCTGAGTTCCAGTTTCATTGCACTGTGGTCTGAGAGACAGTTTGTTATAATTTTTGTTCTTTCATATTTGCTGAGGGGTGCTTTACTTCAAACTATGTGGTCAATTTTGGAATAAGTGTAATGTGGTGCTGAGAAGAATGCATATTCTGTTGATTTGGGGTGGAGAGTTCTGTAGATGTCTATTAGGTCTGCCTGGTGCAGAGCAGAGTTCAGTTCCTGGATATCCTTGTCAATTTTCTGTCTCATTGATCTGTCTAATGTTGACGATGGGGTGTTAAAATCTCCCATTATTATTGTGTGGGAGTCTAAGTCTCTTTGTAGGTCTCTAAGGACTTGCTTTACGAATCTGGGTGCTCCAGCATTGGGTGCATATATATTTAGGATTGGTAGCTCTTCTTGCTGAATTGATCCCTTTACCATTATGTAACGGCCTTCTCTGTCTCTTTTGATCTTTGTTAGTTTAAAGTCTGTTTTATCAGAGAGTAGGAATGCAAGCCCTGGTTTTTGTTTGTTTGTTTGTTTGTTTGTTTTGTTTTCCGTGTGCTTGGTAGATCTTCCTCCATCCCTTTATTTTGAGCCTATGTGTGTCTCTGCATGTGGGATGGGTCTCCTGAATACAGCACACTGATGGATCTTGACTCTTTATCCAATTTGTCAGTCTGTGTCTTTTAATTGGAGCATTTAGCCCATTTACATTTAAGGTTAATATTGTTATGTGTGAATTTGATCCTGTCATTATGATGTTAGTTGGTTATTTTGCTCATTAATTGATGCAGTTTCTTCCTAGCATTGATGATCTGCACAATTTGGCATGTTTTTGCAGTGGTTGGTACTGGTTGCTCCTTTCCACGTCTGGTGTTGGAAGTTCTGGCCAGGGCAATCAGGCAGGAGAAAGAAATAAAGGGTATTCAATTAGGAAAAGAAGAAGTCAAATTGTCCCTGTTTGCAGATGACATGATTGTATATTTGGAAAATCCCATCATCTCAGCCCAAAATCTCCTTAAGCTGATAAGCAACTTCAGCAAAGTCTCAGGATACAAAATCAATGTGCAAAACTCACAAGCATTCCTATACACCAACAACAGAGAGCCAAATCATGAGTGAACTGACATTCACGACTGCTTCGAAGAGAATAAAATACCTAGGAATCCAACTTGCAAGGGATGTGAAGGACCTCTTCAAGGAGAACTACAAACCACTGCCCAATGAAATAAAAGGACACAAACAAATGGAAGAACATACCATGCTCATGGATAGGAAGAATCAACATTGTATAAATGGCCATACTACCCACAGTAATTTGTAGATTCAATGCCATCCCCATCAAGCTACCAATGACTTTCTTCACAGAATTGGAAAAAACTAAAGTTCATATGGAACCAAAAAAGAGCACGCATTGCCAAGAAAATCCTAAGTCAAAAGAACAAAGCTGGAGGCATCACGCTACCTGACTTCAAACTATACTACAAGGCTACAGTAAAGAAAACAGCATGGTACTGGTACTAAAACAGAGATATAGACCAATGGAAGAGAACAGAGCCCTCAGAAATAATACCACACATCTACAGCCATCTGATCTTTGACAAATCTGACCAAAACAAAAAATGGGGAAAGGATTCCTTATTTAATAAATGGTGCTGGGAAAACTGGCTAGCCATAAGTAGAAAGCTGGAACTGGATCTCTTCCTTACACCTTATACAAAAATTAATTCAAGATGGATTAAAAACATAAATGTTAGACCTAAAACCATAAGAACCCTAGAAGAAAACCTAGACAATACCATTCAGGACATAGGCATGGGCAAGGACTTCATGACTAAAACAGCGAAAGCAATAGCAACAAAAGCCAAAATAGACAAACGGGATCTAATTAAACTAAGGAGCTTCTGCACAGCAAAAGAAACTACCATCAGAGTGAACAGGCAACCTAAAGAATGGGAGAAAATTTTTACAATCTATCCATCTGACAAAGGGCTAATATCCAGAATCTACAAAGAACTTCCAGCAAGTCTGCATCTTGAGCCCCCAGAGGTCACATCTGAGATGGGCGTCCTTCCAATAAGAAGCACTGGGATGAAGGTGCAGGGAACTCACTGTGGGTGGTGGGGAGGAAGACAGCATTTTGCCCCAGAGCAAGCAGACCCCACTGATTGCCCCCTACCCCAGGGCTGACCCTGCCCTAGCACTGTATGATTAGCAGAAGTGCATGTCACTCTTATATCAGTGGCAGTGGTAGGTAGACTCTATTTGCCCATTTCACAGAATAGAATGCAGAAGCAGATAGGTTAGGTGTCACACAGCTACTAAGTTGAGAAGATGTGAACCAAGCTGGTCTGATTCCAGAATGTCCTGTGCAAATCTCTTTGTTCTATTGCCTGCTGGCTAGACCTGCTCTGTACTGATGAAATCACAAAGAATTTAACTTTTCCATTACAATCCCCTCATTTGAGACTGACCATTGATTGTAGGGAAATTGCTCCTTGGGTCAGTCCAATATAAACTCCTCCATTTGGTTTCCTCTGAGAGAGTATCACGGAGATTAAAATAAGAGGACCCTAAGGAAGAAGTGCCTTTTTTGTATTTCCCTAAAGCGTCATATAGTTTAGCAAAGGGAATTGTCTCATTAATCCTCGTCACCACACTATGATGAAGGCGTGATTGGCCCCATTTTGCAGATGAGGAAAGTGGGCAAGGGGGATGTCACCCAGGCAGCCGCCCCAGTCCAGGCGTTTGTTCCTCCCAAGACCTGTCTCCCCTATGCCTCAGGGAGGGTATTCCATTTTTGTCTATCAAGGGGACTAGTTCTTATAGAGATCTAACGATGAGATTGTTGCATGGATGGATTTTGTCCACTTTTTTTCTCGGTGCATTTCTCAAGGAGTTCCTAAAGCAAGACACAGACACCTGGTTCCTAAATAAATAAGATGGTTGGGTTGCTGTTTAGTTTTCCCCTCTTCTTAGGACATCAAAAGAACCCAGAGGAGAGTGGGAGGGGGCCAAGCTGGGCCCCCTGCATGCAGTCCCACCCCTCTTCGCTTGTGCCCAGCGCAGGGTGGTACTCCACCGACACTCGGCTTCCCTGGAGTTGGAGACCTCGCCTGGGCCTGCTGAAAAGCACAGCACTCTTCCTGATGTGGGAATGTGCAGAGTGGCCCCGTTGGCTCCCAGGCGACTCACTTAGGCTGGGGGAGATTAAAGAGGGCTTGGAGCCATGTTAAACAAATCATCACCCGCTACCTCCAGGGCCGCAGTTGCCCTCCGGGACACTGCCCTCGAAGAGCACCTGACAGGGCCAGGCATGGTGGCTCACACCTGTAGTCCCAGCTCCTTGAGAGGCTAAGGTGAGAGGATCCTTGAACCCAGGGGTTAAAGGCTGAAGTGAGCTGTGATTGCGCCACTGCACCCCAGCCTGGGCAACAGAGCAAGACCCTAAAAAAAAAAAAGAAAGAAGAAAGAAGAAAAGAAAGAAAGAGAAAGAAAGAAGGAAGGAAGGAAGGAAAGAAAAAGAAAAAGAAAGAAAGAAAAGAAAGAAAGAAAGAAAGAAAGAAGGAAAGAAAGAAAGAGAGAAAGAAAGAAAGGAAGAAGGAAGGAAGAAAGAAGGAAAGAAAGGAAAAAACCTGCCTTCCAGGATGTCCTTACCCTCTCCATGACCAGGGCCACAGACAGGGAAGACAGGTTGGGGACAGAAGAGACTTCTTAAATGACCTTTTACTGCTTGTAAGAGTAAGTATACACATTCCAGACAATTCGTAAAACCACGAGCAAGGGTAAAATAAGAAACAAAAAATACCTCTCACTCCCCAACCAGTGTGAACCACTGTCAACTTTTTGTTGCATATGTAATACATATATATATTATATATATAAATAACATATATACATACATATCTATGTAAATATACTGGGATTTTTATAAAATTGGGGTTACCCTCACTATCCAGTTTGGATCTTGATGTTTCAAACTTAATATGATTTGAAAATTTCCCAATACCATTCAATAGTGGTTTAAAACATGAATTAAAACAGCTCCATTATATGAGTATGCCAAATTAATGTAACCAATCCCATATTTCTGTACATTTAGATAGTTTTCAAATTGTCACCCTTATTAATATCACTGTATTAAATGCCCTTGAACACAGTAATATGTAATATTTAATGATCAAATGCCAGACATTTTGCTAAAAACTTTACATGGATTCAGGGTCATCGTATATGTGTACTTAGCAAAGGTGCTAGCCAGGGTGTGAAGTGTGTGCTTAAATCAAGCCCACTCTTCACTCTACAAGAAGAGTAGCCTGGAGGAAGAGGCACGGCCTTTTTCTTTGCACAAACACCCTGTCCATTTGCCAAGCCCCTGGACATTTGCCTGGAAAAGCAGCAATTTATAAGCAGAGTGAGGGTGACTTTTTTTGTATTTCCCTAAAGCATCATATAGATTAGCAGCCCTAAAGGAATTGTTTCATTAATGGTCATCATTACACTATGATGAATGCACGATTAGCCCCATTTTGCAGATGAGAAAAGTGAGACGTGCTAGTCTGATGACTTCCTTAGAACAAATATCCTGAAATAGAATTGACCAGTACACATGGCCAAGTGTCCTACAGAAACATGCACATTTATACTCCCATCAGCAGTATAAGAGGTAGATGTTTTCTCTCCCTTGTCAACACTGTGAAGCAAAAAGCAAATATTTGCCAGACCTATGGGTGAAAGTCTTGTTATTTTTCCCACTGCCTTATTTTTGTGGTTTACTATTCATTTCTATTACTTCTTGTGTGATTATTCTATTCCAACCTTTTACTCACTTTCCTCTTTGGAGGTCTGTGCTGTCCTTATTAATTTGTGATACTGTTTTATCTTAAGGATATTATTCCTTGGTCTGTAATGTTGGCTCCAAGTGCTTACTGCCAATTGTATCTCTCAGGTTAGGTTCATTACTGGGTATTTTATATTGTGATGTGAATGGGAGCTTTTATTTTCCATTATGTGTTCAAACTAATTGTTGCCAAATTATATTATCAGCAAGTTTTGGATTTTTGTATATTTTAGTCTGTGCCCAGTCACTTTACAGAGCTCTTGCATTGGTGCCAATAATTCTTCAATGGGCTCTTTTAATGGGCTCATGAAAAATTAAAGCAAGTAGGAATAAATCAAACAAGAGATGTGCAGGAGTACTAAAGAAAGCCTAAATAAAATAAGAAATATATCATGTTAATGGATTGGAAATCTCAACAACGTAAAGATGTTCATTCTCTTCCAAACTGATTTGCAGATTCAATGCATTTCTAATAAAAATCCCAACATATTTTTTTTTTATTGTACTTGACAAGCAGAATCATAAGTTTCTATGGGAGAACAAATGTCCACAAGAAATGCCAAGGTATTTCTGAGGGAGAATAAGGTGAGGGGCCTGACCTTACCAGGTATCAGAGCTGTCTTTTTAGATCATTGGGGTGGGAAGGGGAATGAGCTATTTGCAAATTGGCAATGAAACAACTGATTATATATATATATTGAAAAGTGAACTTGGATCCCTAACTCTCAGCATACACAAAAATAAATTCCTTGTGAATTAAAGGATTAAATATGAGTTTCCAGGTCCAGAAAAAACAGAGGAAACGCATTCCTCTCACTAATTACAATGGAAAACCATGGACAAAATATTTAATTATCTGAAGACTCTGAAAGATGGATAAAAGAGGGTGTACTGGCTCCCTCGGGACTGAGGGAAGACCAAGCTGTGAGTTCTCTGGATGTGTTTTTGTTTTTGTTTTTTTGTTTTGCCTCATAGTGTAGGTACTAGAACAGCTCACAACTTAGAAACATAAAGTCCTAAGGAAATCCTATACTCTGTGGCCAGTCCTCTCTAGAACTGGAAAAAAGGCAGCCCTACAGGAAAAAAACCCTTTAATTAATCTCTGTGCTCCAAGTAAACAATACAAAAGGAACCTGCAATACCTGCCCACTTGGTATTGCTGAGACTGGGAGGTAGCCCTGTCAGCGCTCCCTGTCCTGCGCTAGTGAGCTGGTGCCTCGCCCCCTCCTCGCCTGGCCCCATCTTATTCAAAAATTAACTCAAAGTGAATCACAGATCTAAATGTAAAGCATACAACTATAAACCGTTTAGAAGAAAACAGGGGAAAATCTTCTTGCTCTAGGATTCTTAGACATGAAACCAAAAGCATATCCATTAAAAATGTGATAAACTGGCCTTCCTCAAAATCAAAAAGACTTGCTCTGCAAAAGACATCGCTAAAAAGAGTAAAAAAACAAGCCACAGACTAGGAGAAAATATTTGCAAGTCACATATCTGACAAAGGACTTGTATCCAGAATATATAAAGAGCTCTCGAAACTCTGCAGTAAGAAAGCAATCAATTCAATTGGACAAAAAGACTTAAACTGACACTTCACCTAAGAGGAAATCAGGATGGCAAATAAGCACATGAAAAGATGTTGGCTAGCATTACTCATTAGGAAAATGTAAAACCACAATAAGACATCAGTACACACTCACTTGAATGGCTAAAACAGAAATAATAAATAAATAATAAAATACATAAAATATTGTGATAATATTAAATGCTGAGGATTTGGAGAAACTGAATTATTCATATATACCTGGTGGGAACGTAAAATGCTACTACCACTCTGGAAAACAATTTGGCAGTTTCTTAGGTTTGGCATTTTCTTATAAAGTTAAATATACAATTATCATATGACCTAGCAATCCTACTCCTGTATATGTATCCCAGAGAGACATCTTACGTTCATTCATAGACCTGTATATGAATGTTCCTAGTAGGTTTATTTGTGATAGGCAAAAGCTGTAAACAACCCAAATGCTACTCAATGGGTGCTATAGTTTGAACATTTGCCCTGTCCAAACCTCATGTTGAAATTTCATCCCACTGTGAGAGTATTGAAAGACAGGGCCCTTAAAATGTGACTGGGTCATGAGGGCTCAACCCTCATAAATGGGCTAATCCATTCATGGGTTGATGGGTTATCTTAGAAGTGGGACTGGTGGCTTTATAAGAAGAGGAAGGGAGATCTAAGCTAGCATACTCAGTCCCCTCACCATGTGAGACCTGCACGGCTTTGGGATTCAATAGAGGGTTCCCACCAACAAGAAGGTCCTCACTAGATATGGCACATCAACCTTGGACTTCTCAGCTTCCATAACTTTAATACATGAATTCCTTTTTTTAAAATAAATTACCCATTTTCTGGCATTCTGTTATAAGCAACAGAAACACAGACTAAGACAATGGGTGAATGGATAAAGAAAATATGATCCACCCATATAATGGAATACTACTGAGCAATAGAAAGGAACAAACTATTGATAAATGCAACAACATTGATGAATCTCAAGGGCATTATGCTGAGTGAAAAAAAAAAAAACCCAGTGTTAAAGAGGTTACATACTGTATTATCCCATTTGTATAACAACCTTGAAATGATAAAACCATAATGAACACATCAATGATTGCCAGGGGTTAGGGTTGAGGGAAGGATAGTATAATGGAGTATACTGATTGCGCTGGTGGTTAAACAAATGTATACATAGGTTAAGTTACATACAACTATGCACTAAAGTTAAAAAGTATGTATGTAAAAAGTGGTGAAATCCGAATAAGATCTAAAGGTAATAGTATCATACCAATGTCAGTTTGCCAGTTTTGATCATTATATTACGGTTGGGTAGACATTATCATTCAGGAAAGCTTGGGAAGAGTGTAAGAATTCGAGGTACTATTTTTTTTTTCAATTTTTATGAGTCTAAAATTACTTCAAAATAAAAAAAATGAAACCACAAAAGTGAAAGGCAAAGCTACAGGTATTTTGTTTGGCAATACAAGACCATGTCTTTGTAACTTTGAGTTAGGAAAAGATTTCTTACACAAGATGAAAAAAAAAAAAAAAACACAAAAACACAAACCATAAGGGAAAAGATTAATGTAAAGCATGCTACTATTAGGAACTTCTGTTAATCAAAATAACCCCGTATGTTGTTTCCCAGAACAGCATATGGCATGGGGCCTTTTTAATAAAGTTAATAAAATAAGCAAAACTTAAAACTATATGATTTAGGCATACATAAATATGTAAGAATTTTTTAACAGTAATTAAACCGTAATTAAATTTTAAACAGTAATTAAAGAATTACTCAACATTGCTGTTGTAGTTACCTCATGTGCCAAAACTGGACATTGCAAATGTGATTAAATTCAGAGTCTTGGCTGGGCGCAGTGGCTGATGCCTGTAATCCCAGCACTTTGGGAGGCCGAGGCAGATGGTCAGGAGATCGAGACCATCCTGGCTAACACGGTGAAAACCCTTCTCTACTAAAAATACAAAAAATTAGCCGGGCACGGTGGTGGGTGCCTGTAGTCCCAGCTACTTGGGAGGCTGAGGCAGAAGAATGGCATGAACCCAGGAGGCGGAGGTTGCAGTGAGCTGAGATCATGCCACTGCACTCCAGCCTAGGCAACAGAGTGAGAGTCCATCTCAAATAAATAAATAAATAAAATAAAATAAAATTAAGAGTCTCAAGACAGGGAGATTATCCTGGATTATCCAGGTAGACCTTAAATGTAATCACAAGTGTCCTGACAAGAGGGAGGCAGAAGAAGATTTGACTACAGAAAAGAACACAATGTGACCACAGAGGCAGAGTTTGGGGTGATGAGGACACAAGCCATGCAATACCAGCAAGCCATGGAATGCCAGCAAGCTGGAAGAGATAAGGAATGAATTCTACGCTAGGACTTCCAAAAGGAACCAGCTCTGCTGACATCTTAACACCTCACACGACTCAGTTCTCACTTTTGGATTCCAGAACTGTAAGAGGATATATTTGCGTTATTTTAAGCCGCTAAATTTGTGGTAATTTGTTACAACACCTTTAGCAAGCCAATATAGCTCAGCAGTGAGCAAATAGTCTAACCAGAAAATCAGCAGCAAAAAACTTGAACTGACATTTCACCAAAGAGGAGATAAGAGAGATAAGAATGGCAGGCCCAGGGCAGTGGCTCACGCCTGTAGTCCTAGCACTTTGGGAGGCCAAAGTGGGAGGATTGCTTGAACCCAGGAGTTCGAGACCAGCCTGGCTAACATGGTGAAACACTAATCTCTACAAAAAATACAAAAATTAGCCGGGCATGGTGATGCATGCCTATAGTCCCATCTACTCAGCAGGCTGAGGTGGGAGAATCGCTTGGGCCTGGAAGGTCAAGTATTTCAGTGAGCCAAGATTGTACCATTGCACCCCATGCTAGATGACAGAGTGAGACTCTGTCTCAAAAAAAAAAAAAAAGAAAAAGAAAAAGAAAAAAGAAAAAGGAAAAGGCCAAAAGCGCATGAAAAGATGCTCCACATCATTGGTCATTAGGGAAAAGCAAATTTAAACTACAGTGAGATATTACTACATACTTACAAGAATGGCTAAAATTAAAACAATACATATCACAAAGTGGAACAACTAGAATTCTCATACTTTGCTTGTGGCAATGCAAAATGGTGCAGCCACATTGGACATCAGTTTGGTAGTTTGTTATAAAGTTCAACACACATTTCCAATACAACCTAGCAATCCCCTGCTAGATATTTACCCAAGAAAAATAAAGACATGGCCATAAAGCAAACAAAATAAACAAACAAACAACAACAACAAAACCCTGTCTGTGAAGTTTATAATGATTTTTTCATGATCACTAAAATCTGGCAACAATCCGGTGTCCCTCAACTGGTGAATCAATAAACCCACTGCAATATATCCATAAAATGGAGTGCTATTCAGCAATAAAAAGAATAAATTACTGACATGCAACAATGTAAACTAATCTCAAAAGGCATTATTCTAAATAAATAAGGTAGACACAAAAGTCTACACATTACATGCTTCCATTTATATGATATTCTGGAAAAATTAAAATTACTGGGACAGGAATCAGATCATTGGTTGCCAGGGATCTGATCTGCAGGTGGGAGAAGACAATTGCCTACAAAGGGGCATGAGGAACTAGTTGTAATAATCGGAAAATTCACTCCCTTGATTATGGTGATAAATGGCTGCATACATTTGTCAAAATTCATAGAACTGTACACCTAAAAAGGATGAATTTTTCTGTAAGTAAATTTTAACTCAATAAATAAAGAAAAATTTAAAATTGGTACAAACACTAACTTGAAAAAAATAACAATGTAGATTGATGTGTATTGACATTGGAAATTGAATATGGCTAAATGAAAAAAAAAGTTTGCAACACAGCAATTGAGGGAAAAATAATGGTATGTGTGTGTGCTATGGCCTGAATGTTTGTGTCCCCCTCAAATTCCTATGTTGAAATCCTAATCCCCAATGTGATGGTATGAGGAGTTGGGGCCTTTAGAAGGTGATTTGGTCAAGAGGGCGGAGGCCTGGTGAATAGGATCAGTGCCTTTTTAAGAAGAGACGTAAGAGAGACGATCTCTTTCTCCGTCACTTGAGCAAACAATAAGGCAGCTGTCTGTAAACTAGGAGGAGGGCCCTCACCAAGAAACTGACCATGCTGGCACGCTAATCTAAGACATGCAGCCTCCAGAGCTGTGAGAAATACATGTTTGTTGTTTAAGCCACCCAGTATATGGTATTCTGTTCTAGCAGCCAGAACTGACTAAAGCAGTGTCTATTTACATGCACACATACACACACATGATACACACACATGTGCATATGTTTATATATCTGGAAGGAAATACATAAAACATGAACAGAGGTCATACATAGTTGTCAGAATCTCTCATTCACTTACTCGCTTCTCGATGTGTGGCCCTGGAAAAGACACTTTCTCTCTTTTGACCTTAATTCCTACATGAGTGAAGTGACAGAACTGTACCAACCTTCCCGGTCTACTCCAAATGAAATGGTCCCCCATCACTCTAAGTCCCCTTACTCTGCTCTGTTTTTTTCATGGCCAGCTTTGCTGCCTGACACTGTCTTATATATGTGTTATATTTATCGCCTGTTTGTCCCACTAGAATAGGGAACTCTATGAGGAAAGAATTTAGGTCTGCTTTGTTCATTACTGTTGTTTCCCAAACACTGAGAACAACGCGTGGCATTTAGTAGGTGCTTAATAAATATGTATTGAATAAATTATTGCATATATCTTCCTGAGTGGTCCTTGTAGAATTTGTCACCTTCTCAAACTTTCATGATCTTGAGGACCTTACGATCAAATTGCAGGGACACAATCCAAAAATCAAATAGCACCTTAGTCACTACAAACAGCATTGGAACAGAATGTGGGGCAGGAGATAGGTGTTGAGGCAGGAAGCAAAGGGCAGGGTTGGGATTGGCAAAGTGACTTTTGAGTATACTTTTGTATAACTGGAGCTGTGGGGCTGCAGATTAGGATATGCCTTGATCTTTCTTATAGCTCTCATATCCCTGCAGAACACGACTTTATCCAATAGCTCTTTCTAGAGTCATTGCCCAAGAAACTCAGAAAAGTCTCTCTGAATGCCCCACAGCAAAACCCTCTGTACTTCATGCATCATTAAAAATCCAGGGCACTCCAAGTCTGTTCCACCAGCCTTCCCAGGTAAGAGGAAGACCAGGTTAGGAAAAAAGTGATGTGGTCCCATCGAACGGAAAGGTGGGAGCCAAGCTTCATACTGCAGGCCCTCATTAGCTAAGATCACCAAAGGGCTTTGGCTCCCCTAGCTGCCTCCGTGCCAGCTGCAAGGGTCGTATTTGCTCCGCAGAGGCTCGGCTGCTGCCAGACTTGGCCACAAGTGTTTACCCTGCTGTGCTGGCAAAGGCCCCAGTTCCTCAGCAGCTTCAGTGCCTTCTCTTAACTCAACAGCAAACAGCTTTTCACCCACAAGGCACCTGGCCTCTAAGAGCTCTCTTTCGAAGGATGTCCTCCTGTCCCCAAAGGACGCTCACGAGCGCATGCAACCTTGGGTGCCCTATCAAAGTTGGAGAGATGGTGAGCTGGCCAGTCCCATGCTGCAGGTCCCAGCTGAGGCAGTCAACACACAGGTCTTCTCTTTGTGAGAAACACTCTGACCATCTTATCTATAATCGAGACTCCCACCTTCCTACTCCGAACTTCCCTTTACTTGCTTTGCTTCTGGACATCATTTCTTACCACCTAACATGATTTCCTTTGTTTCTGTTAATTGTCTGTCTCCCTCCACTAGAATTTAAGTTCAATAGGCGCAAAATTTTGGTTGGCTTTGTTCACTGATGTGAGCAGCATATATATTCGCAGAGCATAAAATAATCAACAGGGCTTATATAAAGCACACTATGTGGTAAACACTGTTTTACACACTTCATATCAATTAAATTATTTAATCTTCATAAGAACCTATGAGGAAGGCACTATTAGGATACCCATTTTATAGATAAAGAAACTGAGGCGCAGAGAACGAAGTAATTTTGTGTAAGATCACATAGCTAGTGAATGATAGAATTGGGATTTGAACACAGGCTTACCCTTCTTTAACCACTAGGATATACCACCACAAAACAAAACAAAACAAAACAAAAGAAAACAAAACAAAACAAAACCGTGCCTTGCACATAGTAGGCACTCAGTAAATGAATGTAAGAGTAAATCCATGCATGAAACTACAAAGTGCCTGCCTTGTGTGGGGAATCTGATCTACTAGCCCACCACCACAGCCACCCTCCCCAACTACCTCTCCCTAGGAGACTCTTGTTTTCTCACCAGTCCTTCCTTCCTCTCTCCCTTCCTTCCTCTCTCCCTTCCTTCCTCTCCTTCCCTTCCTTCTTTGCTCCCTTCACTTCTCCCTCCATTTCCTCTCCTTCTCCACATTCCTTCCCTCCTTTCCTGGGTGATGTTGGAGAGGGAGTGCTGCTTTATAAAGTGCTATAGCCGGGCAGCAAGCCCCTCTCCGGTCATTCTTTCCTTTGGGCCACAAATGCCCTCTGAGCACCTGTAATGCAGGCACTAAAGGAACCAGGAACATACATGAAACCAATTCTCTGAGTGCAATAAAGGAGTGATCTGAAGGGAGGTTGGGGCTGGGAGAGACACACTTCCCAAGAACTCTGATATTAAAGCACACTGAGATGATTGTTGAAGAAGGGGTACAACTAGGGTCCATGGGAACGATGAGTTAGGACTTGGACACTAAAAATTACTCCATGCAAGAAGTGGCATTTTAGCTGAACTGTTAAGTATGAACAGGAGTTTGAAAAACATCGATGGGATGTGCATTCCAAATGATGGGAGAATCGAGGCACCTGAAGGCTGTTGGAATTGTAAATTTGGGGTAGTGCATCCCCAGAAGAGATGGTCCCCTCAGAGGATATAGAATAGGCTTGTGGGCCATGCTTGTTGGCCAAAGAAGGTGTTCCCAGGGTCTGCCCCAAGTTGCAGACCTGTGGCACCTGTTCAGCATTTCCCAGCACCCTCCCTACAGGGAAGATGTTTCTCCTGGAACTTCCATGTCACACCTGATCCAGGTGTAGGCTGCTGGGCATCTCACTGTTACTCTTGCTTATGTTATGTCACTGGAACCCAACTGGGTCCTCTATTGTCTTTTCCCTCTCTCCCTCCTTCCTTCCCTCCCTCCCTCTCTCCCTCCTTCCTTCCCTCCCTCCCTCCCTCCTTCCTTCCTTCTTCTCTCTTTCTTTCTCTCTCCCCGCCTCCCCCCCCCCCCGCCATGGTCTCATTTCTAGTTTGTGTCTATATTGATTTCTTACCTCCGGCCACTCCTGGGTCTAATTTGGGCCCTACTGCCTTGCCTGGTTAGTGGCTGGTTTCTCACCCCACTGTTATGGCCTCACTCGGCACACTGTCAAGCAGGCAGTCATGCAGCAGCAAGCCTCTGGTATGTTCCTACTATGTGCCAGGCTTCGGGCCAGGGAAGGCACCCCTCTCCTCACCCCCTGCAGCTGGTGCTTCACCATCTGGGAAATGAAAGGGCTGGATTCTGTGATCCTGAAAGTTCCTTCCAGCTGCAACCTTCTAGGGGAGTAACTGAATGCCCTCCTTTTGAAGCTCCGAGTTCTGTAGGAAAATGATTACCATAAAAATGTTTCCAGGTTGGTGCACTGGCTTCTGTCAGGGCCTCACTGTTTGACAACTGCTGTGCAGACTTAAGTGATATTTACACACAAAAATGTTTTACCGTGGGACACCATCATTACCCTGGTGTCAGGGGCCAAGGATAACACCCCATCACAGGCCTTCCCTGTTATATGAAGAAAGATTCATTCATTCATTCATTCAGCTAAGCCCAACTGTGTACACAAGTCTGTACTAGGTGCTATAAAAAATATGCCTGATCTCACCACAGGCTCAGAGAACACAAAATCATCCGCTTTGTGGAGGAAGGGGCTAGTCATCTAGAGTAATCCATCCCCTCCTCCACCCTAGGGCAAGAACCTCTCTGCTCCACCCACTGCCCACAAAGGGGACAGAAGTCATTAAACCACAGCTCGAAAAGTCTCATAGTTAGAGTCCCTCTAGTCCCACCCTCATCTAGTTCTGACACTTGACGAGGTCACATAGGAGCCCAGAGACACATTTGCTCTCAGATCTTTTTACCTCCAGTCCAGTTATTTTTCTCCTATGGCCAACCTGCTTCTTTCATCAGGTCTTTGCAGTTGATCAGGTGACTACTGCACCCATTAGGTCATCAGATCCTCATAATAAACTATTTCCAGATAAGATAAACAAATGTTCAGAAAGAGATAGTGTCTTGTCCATGATCCCACAGCTAGAAAACGGTGGGGGAACCCAGACTCAAGTACAGGCCTTCAACTCCAAGTCTAGTTCGTTCCACTGCAACCTAGCTGCTTTCCCACTGGATCCTGTGTGTCTTCTTTGTGGACACATAGGTGAGATGCACCAAGGATCAATGTGGGGACACACATTTGACTCTAAAAAATCCACCAGGGGCAGGTCAGAGAAGACTTGGCAGTGCTTGCATAGATATTTGGGGGGCTTGTTGACAGTCAGGTCAAGGCAGTGTGATATGGTCACTGACAAGTCTCAGGCAAGGTTAACAGAGGTGAGCATCCTGAATGGGGAGAGAGGACACTTATGCTGACCTCTGCCACTGATGGACTACTCATGGAGGCAAGACATGCTAGTAGACTATCTTGGAAGACACTGAGCTCCTTGTTCTTGGAGGGCAAGGGGTATATAGAGTCTGGATTACCAGTTGGCAGTCTGCAATTCTAGAAAGGATTTTTGTGTGTGTGGTGGCATGTGCTTCTAAGGCCCCATGTATTCCCAGAGGCAGCACCTGCTCTAACTTGTCTTGTAGCTCTCAGGGCCTTTTTGAGAGGTGAGGTAGGGAACTCTGGCTGTCTGGGCCCAGCCCTGAGACATATGGAAAGCCTGGTTGGACACATTGTCATATGTCCAAATGGAACATGAGACACCAAAGTGGAAGTGATGTGCATTTTAAGTGCAAGGTAATGTGCATTTTATGTGCATTTTAAGTGCACTAGATCAGATATGTACCCAAAGAATCTAATGGGGAATTACATTTGGAACACATTTTGTAAATTCTCCTTCTTCTGGCTTCAATACATTCCTTAACCCTTCCTTAACAGCTAGGTTATTGGAGTTCGTATAACAGCAGAGTTTAGTGGGCAGAGGAGCAGAAACAGGGTGGGTGAGGGTTGGAGGTGAGGGATGGGAGCCAGAAAGGTGGCTCTAGTAAAATTCTCACTGCAACTCAATGTCACAACTTTGACTGAGGGTATGTGTTCAAAACCCTGTGCTGTGGGCAGCACAGAGATAAAAAAGCCGCCAGCCATGACCTCCTCTTCCCAACTAGTGTACAGTCTAGTGGGAGAGACTAGAAGTCCCAACTGGTTGTAATAGGAGTTAGAAGAGATCAAGTTCTAACTTTAGGCCCAAGTGCCATAGATGCTGAAAAAGGAGATGGCACTTGGGAGGTGGCAGAAATGGGGGCAGCAGCAGCACTTCAGAGGCAGACACAGCACAAGTCCATTGAGGACCAGCATGTTTTGGTTTTCCTACAAAGTCATCCAAGGTGTGTGTGTGGTGAAGAGACAGTATGGAGAGTGCAGGGACAGGAGGAAATGTGTATGGGAGAGCACCCTGGAGATATGGGTATGGTGGGGCCACATTTTGGGTAGGACAGACAGACACAGATACACACACACTCACACACTTCTTGGCTTTTAGCACATCTATGTTGTAAAGGCAAATACAAATTAAGATACTTAATTCTTTCTGTTGAAAAATAAGAGAAGTGACTCCTCCTGTTCCATTTTATTAAAGAATTTCTTTTTCTGTTGTTTTCAAATGTATATAAATCTTCTCAGTGATTACATAACCCTCTTGCCACTATCATAAGTCAAGAATGTTTCCTCAGGGACCTGGGAGCCATCTTTTGTAATGTGATTATCAAGGAAGATAATGTCTGATTTCCTAGTTTCCTGGAAGAAGATGGGCCTAACCTCCACTGTCATCTGACTTCAAAGCTTCAAAGGATAGGCGACTCTCTTATTAGAGGTAATGCAGCTGGTGTCTTTAAGTTGAAGCCAATGCTTATTTACCATTCCAAACATCCTGGGGCCTTTAAAAACTATGCTAAATCTCTAAATCTACTCTGCCTGTGCTCTATAAATGGAAGGACAGAGCTTGGATGACAGCACATCTGTTTACAGTATGGTTTACTGACTATTTTAAGCCCACTGTTGAGACGTTCTGCTCAGAAACCAGAGAGATTCCTTTCAAAATATTACTGCTTATTAACAATGCATCTAGTCACCCAAGAGCTCTGATGGAAATGTACAAGGATATTAATGTTGTTTTCATGCCTGTCAACACATCCATTCTGCTGCCTATGGATCAAGGAGTAATTCTGAATTTCTAGTATATTATCTAAGAAATACATTTCATGAGGCTACAGCTGCCATAGATACTGATACTGGATCTGGGTAAAGTAAATTGAAAACCCTCTGAAAAGGACTCATCATTCTCGATGTTGTTGAGAACATACATGATTCATAAGAGGTCAAAACATCAACAATAATAGGAGAGTAAAAGAAGTTGATTCCAACCCTTGTGGATGACTCTGAAGGGTTCAAGACTTCAGTGGGGGAAGTCGCTGCAGATGTGGAGGATATAGCAAGAGAACTGGAATTAAAAGTGGAGCCTGAAGATGTGACTGAATTGCTACAATCTCATGACCAAACTTAAACAGATGAGGCGTTGCTTCTTATGGAGGAGAAAAGGAAGGGGTTTCTTGAAATGGAATCTACTGTTGGTGAAGATGTTGTGAATATTGTTAAAATGACAGCAAAGTATCTAGAATATTTTATAAACAATTGATAAGGTGGCAACAGTGTTTGAGAGGACTGACTCCAGTTTTGAAAGAAGTTCTGTGGATAAAATGCTATTAAACAGCATTGCAAACTACAGAAAAATCTTTCATGAAATGAAGAGTCAATCGATGCAGCAAACTTCATAGTTTTCTTAAGAAATGACCACAGCCAGTTTTCTTAAGAAATGACCACAGCCACTCCAATCTTCAGCAAGTACATTGTCACAACTCTCTGTCACAACTACTCAACATTGCTGTTGTAGACAATACAAACAAATGAGAATGACTGAGCTTCAATAAAATTTTATCAATAGATGCTGAAATTTGAATTTCATATAAATTTCACGTGTCATGTTATTCTTTTGACTTTTTCAACAATTTAAAAATGGAAAAACCATTCTTACCTCAGGGCTGTAGAAAAACAGGTGGTAGGCTCCATGTATTGGGTCTGCTGGCTCAGTTTGCCTACCCCAGAGCTAGATTCTATTTGTACCCCAAGTTCTTACATTAGGTGGTTCTTATTCACCTAAAGGTCTAGATGAGGCCCAGAGAGAGATTACTATTATTTTTATTAAATATTTTACAGTTTTTTTTTTTGGAGACGGGAGTCTTGCTATGCTGCCCAAGCTGCTCTGGAACTACCGGCCTCACGCAATCCTCCTGCCTCAGCTTCCCAAAGCGTTGGGATTACAGGCGTCAGCCAGCACACTCAGCCCTAGAGGGGGATTATTCAGTTTGAACTAAAACCTGGACTTCCTGCTGCCCAGTCCATTGCCCTTTCCACCACTCTAAGCTGCTGGTTTAGTCATGATTTCAGATGTGGTCTTTGTATCCATGTGGTGCAGAAAACAGCTGTGTGGTCAGCGGCCCTTTCCAGGCGCTGACCATGTAAGGGCTGTCCTCTTATTAGCAGCCAGTGGCAACCTAATTTTGTCAAGCCTGACTCCAGGCTTACCCACCCTTTCGTTTTCACCTCTCTCGGGTTGCGCAGGCCCGGGAGGCCCATCTGTTCTTACTATTTGAGTCCCTGTTGTCTCATTGGCGGCTTTCTGAGCAGCTGCAAAATATGTTTTTAACTTTTAAGTGGAAGTTGGGGGTCACTGGCATCGAGTCTGGAACAGTCACTCTCAGCAAGAGCTCTTTGAACTCTGACATTCTCTAGTTTTACGGACTCGGGTGAGTGTTTAACTCCTCCCAGCTGCCAAGGGCTGGACTTCCTACCACTGTGGGCAGTAATTAATGAGGCATTTATTTGCTCAAGTAGTGGCGAAATAACGCGCATTGCTTTTTTGTGTTGTCGTCGGCGGAATACGCTCAGTTGCCTAGCACCACAGCCCTCTGGCTGGTAGTCCCTCCTTGCGGCTCATCTGCTCGGGTCTCCTTGCCGCCCCCAGCTCGGCGACCGGGACGCAGACGAGGACAAGTGTCCGCCCGAGCTCAGGGGGCGGCGTAGCCGCCGCCCGCCCAGGAGGACCATGCTGCGCGGCAAGTCCCGGCTCAACGTGGAGTGGCTGGGCTACTCGCCAGGCCTGCTCCTGGAGCACAGGCCCCTCCTGGCAGGGCGCACGGCGCGGAGCCACAGCCGGTAAGTCGGGTGAGGGCCCGCCCAGTATCCGGCGCCGGCGCCGGCGCCCGCGCCCGCGCCCGCGCCCGCGCCCGCGCCCGCCACAGCCCTGCGTCGCCGCGCCGCGCCTGCGTACTGTGGCCCGCCGCACGGCGCGAACCGACACTTCCGGCGCGAACCGACACTTCCGGCGCGAACCACTACTTCCGGTGCGAACCGCCTAGACCGTTCACCCGCGGAGCTTACTGAGCGCGGCCGGTGAGCCCAGCTCGGCCGCCGAGCGCCTGTGCCGGCACGGCTACACCATGGAGCGCCCGGATAAAGCGGCGCTGAACGCACTGCAGCCTCCTGAGTTCAGGTAGCCCTGAGCGGGGCCTGGACCGCGAGGCGGACTGGCCGCAGCCTGGAGCAGGGCCTGAGGGAAGGCCCTAGCTGAATGGGTGGGCGTGAGGTCTGGACTCCGGGGACCTGGTCGCAGGGGAGGGGGGCGGGGAAAGCAGGTGGGGCCTGAGATGTCTAAACGCCCGGTCCCGACCTTTCGCTCTGGAACAAGGGATCCGGGGTCATGGGGAATAGGTCAGTGGGCCTTCAGCTCATGCTTCTATCCTAGCACTTCCTCTCGGTATCGTCTATATTGCAGTCTCTTTCATTACCTCAGGGTCAGCCTTCTGAGACAGGAACGCGGTCTCCTTCATCTCCGTGTTCCCTAGGGGGCCTGCATAGTCGGAGCTTAATAAATGTTTGCCGTATGAATGAAGGAGTAGAAGGGAATAGTTCCCCTGGTGTGGGACTGCTTCACTTGGGGAATCAGTAAGATAGAGGCTGGTGGCTGAGTTGAAGGAATGTATGAGAGAGCAGGTGGTTCTGGCCCACCTCAGTAGGCAAGGTAGTGGTGAGGGAGTTAGCTACAATTCATTAAGACCTACTGTATACCAGGCTCATTTCACGTGCTTTAGATACATTATCTGAATTCTTAATTTATCTGACTGCTTGATTTCCCAATTTTGAAGAGGATGCAGTTGAGGGTAAGTGACCTGAAACTGAGGATGAGTGATTAGAGAATTAGGCGACAAAGTAATTGAAGCTAACGTTTGAGCAAGCTCAAGCTCACTGACTCCAAAGCCCACGATCTTTGGAGCGCTGTGATGCTTTCTCTTTCCGACAGGGTCATTGTGGGTTTTTTTTTTTTTTTTTTTTTAACTTTTATTTTAGGTTCATGAGTACATGCGCAGGTTTATATAGGGAAACTGCATGTCACGGGGGCTTGGTGTACAGGTAATTTTGTCACCCAGGTAATAAGCGTAGTATGCGATAGGCATTTTTTCTGATCCTCTCCCTCCTCCCAGCCTGCACTCTCAAGTAGGCCCCAGTGTCTGTTGTTCCTCTCCTAGTGTCCATCTGTTCTTGTTGTTTAGTTCCCATTTATGAGAACATGCAGTATTTGATTTTCTTTTCCTGTCTTAATTTGCTTAGGATAATGGCCTCCAGCTCCAGTCATGTTGCTGCAAAGGACATGATCTCATTCTTTTTTATGGCTGCATAGTGTTCCATGGTGTATATGTACCACATTTTCTTTATCCAGCCTCAGTGTGGGATTTTTAAAAATTATTTATTTATGAGAATACTAACATTTTTATTAGATACACTTAGAGCATAGTCCTTCTAGACTGATTCTGGTTTCCTAATGGAATTTGCAGTGAAATTTTGGCTGTGGAAGAAAGAATTCCTGTTGTCTTACTTGCTACAGAAGGGAATGTGGTAGGCTCTGTCTGCTCAATGTTGGCTGCAGAAGTTTGTATGAAGTGGGAAAACTAGGTGGTGTTATAAATGGAGACAGAGTAAGGTTCATCCTGAACTTTTTCCTTTATGTGAGAACAACTTTAATTCCAGCCTTTCTCACTCCTCATTTCCAACAAATCTCTGCTCAGTAACACCCAAAGATACATAGGATAAAGCAATTGAATAGCATTAGTTGCTTTGTCTTGGAATAAGCCACTGATTTTACCCAAGGTGGCTTGTGTCAGCAAAACCAACAGCCCTTGTGGCTGGAAGCCAAGGAGAAAATGTCCTATAAACAGTAGAGGAAGTTTGCTAGTTTTCAAAAGTTTGTATGTACATTTTGGCTTAATGCTTAGTCCCATATTAGTGAGGTCACAACACAGAAAAGTAGTCACATTTTTGAAGTTTGAGGTAAAGAGAGAAGTGAGAAGGAATTAGCTATAAATTATTAAGGCATGCTGTGTATAGATTGTGTGGGGGCTAGAAATTAACATGTAGAAAGGTTATATTTGGGTGGTGGGATTATAAGTGATTTTGTTTGTTTTAAAACATTTTTATGGTGTTACATCATCTTTTCAGTAATAAACGTTGTAAAAGCCAGGCCAGATATTAGATACTCAAGAGAGGTCATGTAAAGAACAAAACAATCAGTTAACACTTCCTTTCTTTTCCTTTAACAAGTTAGATAATCTGAAAGTTGGATTCCTAAAACATACTTCTTTACTCACCATAGAAACACCAAAGTCAAGTGCTTTTTTTAGGGTCCACAAAAGAATTGGCCAATTAGTGACTCTTTGTATTTTTTGTAGATTCTGCACTGCAGACACTCATATTCTTCATGAGGATTACACAATAAATTCCTCTAAATATTTACTAGTAGGAAACAGTTTAAGGGAGCTTATGTATATTAAATGAGAGTTATATAGCTCAGTGATTAAAATGAGGCATGTTAGATGATCCATTTAAGTACCAAAATAAAATATTAGACCTTTTTTTTAACAGCAATAAACATTTAATTTCTCACACATGTGCAGAGCATGTGATCAAGAAATAGGCATGAGGTTATATTTAATATATATTTTACTCAATGTTTTTGTGGGTCTTTTGTTCAGGTTATTTTAAAATAAATTTCATTGTGTGTATTTGAGGTTCAAAACATGATGTTATGGCATACATATAGTAAAATGATTACTATGGTGAAGCAGATTAGTATATCTGTCATCTCACATACTTTCGTGTGTGTGTGACCAGAGGCAGCTAAAATCTTATTTACGAAAGTCCCTAATACCATGCAACTTTATTGCCTGTAGTCCTCTTGTACGTTAGATATCTAGACTTGTTAATCCATATATCTACTGCTTTGTGTCCTTTGATGTACATCTCCCTATTTCCTCCCCTCCAGCCTCCTACCCCCACCCCCATGGTAACTACTGTTTTATTCTCTGTCCCTGTGTAGTTGACTTTTTTTTTTTTTTTAAGATTCCACATGTAAGTGAGCTCATGTAGTATTTGTCTTTCTGTGTTTGGCTTATTTTACTTAAAATAATGTCTTCCGGGTCCATCCATGTTGTGGCAAATGGTAGATGTCCTTTTTTAAGGCTGAATAAAATATTCCCTTCTATATATACACTACGGTTTCTTTATTTTGTCTGTCTACGTACACTTAGGTTGTTTTCAAATCTTGGCTATTGTGAATAATGCTGCAGTGAACATGGAAGTGCAGATATTTTTACGAGGTAGTGATTTCATCTCCTTTGGTTATATTCCGGAAGATAGATTACGGGGCTGTGTGGTAGTTCTATTTTTAATTTCTTTAGGAACTGTTTTCCATAATGATTATACCAATCTATATTTCCACCATAATGTACTAGGGTTTCTTTTTCTCCACACTTTTACAAACATTTGTTATCACTTGCCTTTTTGATAATAGCTGTCCTTAGAAGTGTGAGGTTATATCTCATAGTGGTGTTGATTTGCATTTCCCTGATGATTTAGTGATGTTGAGCACATTTTTGTTTATCTCTTGGCTATTTTTATGTATTTGGAGAAATGTCTGTCTAGCTGTTGTCTATATTTTAATCAGGTGGTTTTTCTGCTGAGTTGTAAGAGTTCTTTATAAATTTTGGGATATTAACCCCTTATCAGATAGGTGGTTTGCAAATACGTTTTCCTAGTCTGTAAGTCTGTAAGCTGCCTTTTCATTTTGTTGATTGTTTCCTTTGTGGTACAGAAGCTTTTTAGTTTGATGCAAGCCCCTTTATTTATTTTTTCTTTTGTAGCCTGAGCTTTTGGTGTGATATCCAAAAAATCATTTCCGAGGCCAATGTTAAGGAACCTTTCCCTCTGTGTTCTTTTATGTCTTAAAACTTTATATCTTTGTGTTTTAGTTATTTTATCCATTTTGAGTTGATTTTTGTTTATGGTTTAAGAGTCCAGTTTTGTTCTTTGCATGTAGAAATCCTGTTTTC
The DNA here is from genome assembly GCF_002776525.5 of Piliocolobus tephrosceles. NCBI lineage: Eukaryota > Metazoa > Chordata > Mammalia > Primates > Cercopithecidae > Piliocolobus > Piliocolobus tephrosceles. The sequence goes on along the minus strand of NC_045445.1, from coordinate 3,335,914 downwards.
CCAGTACTATTTATTGAAGAGACTATCCTTTCTCCATTGTGTTCCTCTTAACACCGCTGTTGAAGATTAGTTGGCCATATATGTTTGGATTTATTTCTGGGCTCTATTCTGTTTCATTGTTATATGTTTCTGTTTTTATGCCAATACCATATTGTTTTGATTAGTATAACTGTAATATTTTAAATCAGAAAGTGTGACACTTACAACTTTTTCAGTGTTGCTTTGGCTATTTGGGGCTTTTTGTGGTTCTGTATGATGAATTTTAGGATTGTTTTTCTATTTTAATGAAGAATGCTACTGGAATTTTGATAGAGATTATGTTATATCTGTATGTTGCTTTGGGTACTGTGGACATTTCAACAGTATTAATTCTTCCAATCCATGAACACAGGATATCTTTACATTTATTTGTGTCATCTTCAGTTTCTTTCATCAGTGTTTTATACTTTTCAGTGTACAAGTCGCTTATCTTCTTGGTTAAATTTATTCCTAAGTTTCTTTCTTTCTTTCTTTTCTTTTTTTTTTTTTTTTAATAGAGTCTTGCTCTGTCACCCAGGCCAGAGTAAAGTGCCCCAATCACTGCTCACTGCAGCCTTGAACTCTGGGGCTCAAACAGTCCTCCTACTTCAGCCTCTTGAGTAGCTGAGATTACAGGCACGTGCCACCACGCCCAGCGAATTATCAAAAATTTTTTTTGTAGAGGTAGGTTTTTGCTATGTTACCTAGGCTTGTGTCAAACTCCTGGCCTCAAACCTCAGCCTTCCCAAAGTGCTGGGATTACAGGCATGAGCCACTGAGCCTGGCCCCTAAGTATTTTTTTTAATGCTATTATAAATGAGATTGATTTCTTGATTTCTTTTTGAGCTCAGTAAAAAGGATGCGGAAGTTTGTCAAGTGCTCTTTCTGCATCAACTGAGATGATCCTACTTGGTCATAATATATAATCTTTTTGATGTATTGGTTTTATTTTTATTTTTTATTTTTTATTTATTTATTTTTTTTGAGATGGAGTCTCGCTGTATCACCCAGGCTGGTGTGGAGTGGTGTGATCTCGGCTTACTGCAAGCTCTGCTTCCCAGGTTCACGCCATTCTTCTGCCTCAGCCTCCCGAGTAGCTGGGACTACAGGCGCCCGCCACCACACCCAGCTAATTTTTGTATTTTTAGTACAGACGGGGTTTCACCGTGTTAGCCAGGATGTTGTATTGGTTTTGTTTGTTTGTTTGTTACAGAGTCTTGCTCTGTTGCCCAGACTGGAGTGCGATTTTGGCTCATTGCAACCTCTGCCTCCCAGGTTCAAGGGATTCTCGTGCCTCGGCCTCCCAAGTAGCTGGGACTATAGGCACATGCCACCACGCCCAGCTAATTTTTGTATTTTTAGTAAAGACTGGGTTTTGCCGTGTTGGCCAGGCTGATCTCGAACTCCTGGCCTCAAGTGATCCGCCTGCCTCGACCTCCCAAAGTGCTGGGATTACAGGTGTGAGCCACCACACCTGGCCTGATAATTGTTGAATTTGGTTTGAAAATATGTTATTGAGGAATTTTGCACCAGTGTTCATCAATGATGTTGTCCTATAGTTTTCTTGCTGTGTCTGTCTGGCTTAGGTATCAAGGTGATTCGAGCCTCTTAAAACATGTTTGGAAGTATTCCCTCTAGCTCGATTTTTCACCCATAACAGAAGTTCCTATTCCAGCTGGGGAGGGCGCACTGGTCCATTCACTCGGCCTACCTCCTTCTGTGGTCTGGTGTCTGGTGCTGGTGGTCAGGGTTGCTGCATGGACTCAGGGACTGGTGTGGCAGTGGCTTCCCTGGGCCAAAGCTCCGATTCCAGTGGGGCAGGGCATGCTGGTATGTCAGCTCCACCTGGTTAGTTTGCTGTTCCACTGTCTGGTGCTGGAGGAGAGGAAGCTGGCAGCTTCCCCAGATGGAAGCTACGATTCCAGCAGGAGAGGGCACACTGATCCACCCGTGGTGCCTGCCGAGTTCCCTGGTCTGGTGTCTGGTGCTGGTGGTCAGGGTTGCTGCATGGGCTCAGGGACCGGTGTGACAGTGGCTTCCCTGGGCAAAAGCCCTGATTCCAGTGCGGGAGGGCACACAGGTGTGTCTGCCTCCTTAGTTCCCTGGTCTACTGTTTCATGCTGGAGGACAGCAAGCTGGTGGCTTCCCCTGACGGAAGCTCCGATTCCAGCAAGAGAGGGCGCGCTGATCCACCCATGGTGCTTACTGCATTCCCAGGTCTGGTGTCTGGTGCTGGTGGACATGGTTGCTGCATGGGTCGGGCACTGGTGCCACTGTCCACCGTGGCTTCCCTGGGTAGAAGCTCTAGTTCCAGAGGCAGGGGCACTGATTTTCTTCACTTAGTTTGTTCACCCAGCTTGTTGGCAGTTGATCTGAGGTACCCTGATGCTTTGTCTCACACTGGATATGAATGACAGTCCCTGAAGGTGGTGTATAATGTTCATGTTCCAGCTCAAGAAATTCCCACTACCCACAGCTGGTTCTCTGGGATCTTCGGATTACGAGTCTCTGCCTGTGATCTTCCTCCTACATAGCATCTCATTTGTGGATGTTTATAGTTTTAGGGACATAAGAGCGTTTGGATATGGCTGTGCAGGTTCTGATTTTCTCTTTGTTTACTTTATTCCAGAAATGAAAGCTCATTAGCATCTACACTGAAGACGCTCCTGTTCTTCACAGCTTTAATGATCACTGTTCCTATTGGGTTATATTTCACAACTAAATCTTATATATTTGAAGGTAATCTTAGACCCATTAAAACAAGACGTTTTCCCCTGATTTAAGAATCTGTGCTTTTATGACCTCTTTATATCTGTAAACTGGGTATTCTTATTTTTTTTTCTTGTTCAGCCTTTCAAAAAATCATATTGCTCATAATGAGTCTTTATGAAATAACTTGTTATTTCAGCTTGACAATTTTCTTATGGTTTTCTGTGAAATAGCTTGCAAATCCTTTCTCTTAGTGCCCTTGAAAGAATAGGAATTGGCTGATATGGGAGGAAGAATTTGGGGGAATGGACTTCTAGTGTCGGATAATGGAAGGAAGAGAGAATGAAGTCCCCTTTTTGATGTTGAAGTCTTTTTTTTTTTTTTGGAGACAGAGTTTCACTCTTGTTGCACAGGCTGGAGTGCAATGGTGCAATCTCGGCTCACCGCAACTTCCACCTCCCATGTTCAAGCGATTCTCCTGTCTCAGCCTCCTGAGTACCTGGGATTACAGGCACCTGCCACTACACCCGACTAATTTTTGATATTTTTAGTAGAGACGGGGTTTCACCATGTTGGCCACGCTGGTCTCAAACTCCTGACCTCAGGTGATCCACCCACCTCGGCCTCCCAGAGTGCTGGGATTACAGGTGTGAGCCACCATGCCCGGCCTGAAGTCTTTATAATTATGGTTTTGTTTAAAATAATGTTCTTAATATATAGAAGGTACTCATATCTTTTAGTGAATACTTTATTCATTACCACCCAAAGTATTACTTTTAATTGCCTGACTAGTTAAATAAATATATCATAAAAATTAGGATGCTTTGTTCTTTTTTGTACTTTGGTAAATTTTGCAATAAAATGAAAACTGTTTTTTTTCTCTTGATAGGCGCCCTTGGGATGTCCAATAGGGACAGCTATTTTTACGCTGCAATTGTTGCAGTGGTTGCCGTCCATGTGGTCCTGGCCCTCTTTGTGTATGTGGCCTGGAACGAAGGCTCACGACAGTGGCGTGAAGGCAAACAGGATTAAAGTGAACATCACCTTTTGATAGCATTAAATTCATTTTTTAAAATGATAAATGCTGGAGGGGGGACATCTGATTGAATAAAGTTGAAAGAACATGTTAAAGTCAGGCTTAAGGAGTCACGTTTGAGTAGTGTAAATTTTGATCCTTCTAATGTGTTGGTTTGTATATTCAGTTTTAACTGTATGAATCTGATTTGCAAATGAGAATTTGGAAAAGTTAAATTAGTTACAAATAAATATGTTAATTACACAGTATTCTGGAAGGAATTTTATCTTCTTTCAACAAACCGTGTTTTATAGTATTCTGACTTATGGTTGCTTTTGACTTTTACTCCTTTGGATAGATTAAGAGGCACACAGTGAAGCAAATTAAACTCCACTTTACGTTGGAATGCTTTCCTTAGCATGAAAATACCAGGTCCTTGGATTTGGGATTTTAATTTCCTATGGAAAGTTGCTTAAATTGTGGACACTGGAATTAATCTGAATGTCACCAAGGAATTTCACATGAAGTGTAATCCCTAGTCAATAGGAATTTTCCATTACATTATTTTATGGGAAAACTAGGCTAAATTACATCCATTCAGGTAAAAGGACTTTAGCTTACTGAAGGGTCAAAAGAGCAAAGCAAAGATCTCACTACTCAAACACTCAGCCTGCTTCCTTCAAGTCCCCTCGCAGGCCAGCTTTGTGCTTTGCAGACCAACTTTTTAATGAGATACTTTGCTTCCTCATTCAACATTGAAGCTAGGCTTCAATTAAAAGGTTCGAGGAGGCTCCATTTAAAATTGTTTTTTCTACTATTTTTAAAAATTGTAGTGGATATGATAGGAATTTGCATTTAAATATGTTCATTTTTGCATATGTTAGTAGTGGAAACAATCTTGAAAGCTTTTTTTTTTTCATCCAAAAAGTATTCTCCTTGGGCTTATCTGATGGAAAAAAACCTTGATTTTATTTTCATATCTTTAGTCTGTGTTCTTTCTAGTTATTTGGTACTAATTGTGTGCAACCTAAAAACACTCCCCCAAATGTTTGTTTTTTAATTATAAAATCATAATATATGTTCTTTGTAGAAAACTGGAAAAATATATATTCAAACAGGAAAAAAAAAATGAAAATTCCCCATAATGTTGCCATCTGAAAATAACCTCTATTTTCGTTTATATCCCGTATGCATTTTTGAAAGCCATTTCTTAATGCTAGTTTGATACACACTAAAAGTTTAGCTTACAAGTTCAAATTCTGCCAGCTTTTCCTGACAGCTGTTTGCATTTTTTCAGATGAGTGATTATTGGCCATTTTCTTTTTCTTTTTTTTGAGACAGTTTTGCTCTGTTAGCCAGGCTGGAGTGCAGTGGCGCGATCTCGGCTCACTGCAACCTCCGCCTCCTGGGTTCAAGTGATTCTCCACCTCAGCCTCCCAAATAGCTGGGACTACAGGTGCCCGCCACCATGCCTGGCTAATTTTTTTTGTATTAGTAGAGACGGGGTTTCACCATGTTGGCCAGGCTGATCTTGAACTCATGACCTCCGGTGATCTACCCGCCTCGACCTCCCAAAGTGCTGGGATTACAGGCGTGAGCCACCGTGCCTGGCCTTATTGGCCATTTTCTAAATAAGCACATTCTATCTTTATTCTCTTAAAATTCAAATTTTCTGTTACTGATAATCCTAATACTTAGGATTCTTGCCTAAGCATGTGAAACCATTACCGATTTGTTGTTCACATTTATTATTTTTTGTGTTGTGAAACTGGACTAAAGGAATAGAGGGATGATTAGTCATAAAAGTCAAATAAGCATTCATGTTTAACTGTTGAGAAAAGTGAAAGATCGGTATGATTATTATGGAACTGTTTAATTCTTGCTTAAAGACTACAATTTTAGTATAATGACATTTGAGTCTAGGGTAATGTGTGGTAGATTTCTAGATGGTCCCTAATTAAAATGTATTGTTGTATTTAGAATTGTCCACCTAATTTCTTTTTATATAATGCCAAGGTTTTTCTTGTGCTTTTGGGATCTTATGCTGTTTGTAAAATGTTACTGTCCAGTGTTGGATTTTTATGTTTGGTTTCAGGCATTTGCTGAATAGGTAATGATATATGGGTATTTTTCTGCAAGTTTTTAAACCAGGGGCACATCCAAAGGCAGTTGTAATTTCCTCTTGGAAAAAGCACCAAATGTTTGAAGGTTAAAAGCAAATGCTAGGGTTGATATTTAGGATTATAATAAAACAGGCTTGTTTTCAAAGCAGTTAGTTTATTCCTAGAGTTTTAACTGTTAACTCACTAGTTTGCTGCTGTTTTTGACTATGTTAAATAACATATGGTATTTGACAAATAGATTTACTTTTCAAAAGATCTCACTAGTTTCCTTTTACACAATGTATATACTTCAAGATATATAGAAAGGAAAGCTACAGTTGAGCCCTTATACATGTTTTAAGGTAAAAATATGTTCCCTATTGTTTGAAAACTGTAAGAATAGCCTCAATTATATAACTTGAAATGTCAGTCCAAACTACTGATTTAACCCGATTTACGGTAACACATTACCTTTCTCACCTCCTGTTTTGCCCTGGAGAATGTAGTCCTTTTTCTCAGTTGTGTTGAGAAGTGAAAAGTCTGCTGTAGAATGCATCTGATGTCATTAGTTTTTCAAATGGGTACCATTGTACATATAACAGTAGAATTTGGTTTGGGGTTGTTAGTGGGAAAAAAAATTGAAAACTGCCATTAAACCCCATGTTTCATGGAAATCTAACAGAAATACATTGTAATAATTAGAACATTTTCTTTTCTCTCTCTCTTTTTTTTTTTTTTTTTTTTGAGACGGAGTTTTGCTTTTCATGCCCAGGCTGAAGTGCAAGTGCGCAATCTCAGCTCACTGCAACTTCCGCCTCCTGGGTTCAAGCAATTCTCTTGCCTCAGTCTCCTGAGTACCTCGGATGACAGGTGCGTGCCACCACACCCAGCTAATTTTTGTATTTTTAATAGAGATGGGGTTTCGCCACGTTAGCCAGGCTAGTCTCGAACTCCTGACCTCAGGTGATCCACCTGCCTCTGCCTCCCAAAGTGCTGGGATTACAGGTATGAGCCACCGTGCCTGGCCTAATAATTAGAACATTTTCATCATGAAAATGTCATCAGCTTTGCCAAAAGAAACAACCAATTGACTTGTTTGGCGTTTGTTTTCCATTTTCATGTCAATTTTATGTATACAGTTAGAATACCCAAGGAGACCACTAAAATCAGTTAAATAGGGTATATCCAAAGAAAGATGAAACCCAAAAGTACATAAAAAGGATTTAAATCGCATTTCAGATGTACCTAGTGTGTATTTCTTATCTCTAGACAAGTTCATTTTTATTGTTTATGCCCAAGTGAAGTTGTAAACTTATGGTTCAACTCTGACACAGAATTTGTCACTTGTCTGAGGTCAGTGGCAGGTTTCTCTGCTGTCAAGCACTCTGTGTCACCCACCAGATGAGTATAACTATTAATTCAGACTCTACTCCTATGTTTAAGATAATTTTTACAAGAGCTGGTGAAGCAGCACATTAGTAACCTGACAAGATTTCTTTTTCCCTTTAAGGGAGAGGGTCACCTTAAAAATAAATTATTTTCAGGGACTTTGGGAATCTAATGATAAATATTACACATAATCTATGAATAGCTTAATCCTTTATATATTCCTTAAAATAGGAATTCCTCGACGTCACTCCTGGCCACACTTTACTTGCCTGTGTTGTTGCTATGTGTATTTGAAAGTAATATCTGCATTCCTTTTAAGATGTTCTATAAGTCATATTTGTCAGTTATACAGAGTAGTCTTCCTTTTTCCCACGTTCAGTGTAATCTCACTGAACAGTAATAATAGCAATAGCTAACAACATCTGCACAGCACCTTACAGTTTGCAAAGAACGTTCACACATTCTCATTTGAGTTTTGCATAGTGAACCTGTTACGAGATGTCTCTTGACGTCGATGCTAAAAGTGTTAGAATCTTTAAATCACTAGAGTCATTGAATATGCTGTAGTATTGAATAGTGCCCTGACTAGGGGGAGGATTTAGATGTGCTGCATTTCAAGCCGTGTATAATCATCAAAATGGGGGGGCTTGAGTTCTTTAGCTACTTAAATCCGATTTACTTCTGTTAAGTGATGCTTTTCTAACCATTATCTGGATGGATTTTGTATTCACTATATTGTAGCCTGTAATTTGTATAAATTTACCATCTGTTGTCATTAAAAAAAGTGTCTGTAGTGCTACTTTGATGTGTCCTGATTCAATTAATGTTTTATTAACTGCTCTGTTTTTAAAAATTTGTTTGCTTGCTTCTCATTTTATAACATGTAGAATATGTATAGAGCTCACTTTAAAAATTTGTTCATTGGCCTCTGTTTGTGCTATGTAGATTATATAGAGAGCTGTCAAGGGTAAGATTTTATGCAGTAAATGTCAACCAGAAATGCTCAAACTGATTGGGAGTGGCGGGGGGAGGGTTGTTGAGCTGTAAAGGGCTAGTTATACTTCATCTGGGGTGGGCTTCAAATGCCTCTAAAGGAGAGTTGAGAAATACTTATGGCTAATTAAATGTGGGAGTAGATAATTCCTGACGACGCCCACATGCCATCCCCTCATGACTAATGTTCTGTGTCCTCTGTCCTCTAATCACCCGTTGATTGCACTCCAGCTCCTTCCTGTGCTTCTGAGGACTCCAGCTAATTCTTATTAATAAATATTAATATCTCCTTCCCAAACACATTTGAGACATATCAGTATCAAAAAATTTTATAGGTTATGAGATGTCCAGGGAACTCAGGAAACAGGTAATGGCATTGCAGAAACCACAGGACAGCGGTTCTGAAAGTTTGCTGGAATCACCTTGTAGGTTTTATTAAAAATAACTGATTGCCCAAACCCAACCCAGACCTTCTGAATCGGAGTCTCTGGGGGTGGGGGCCTAGAAAGCTCTTTGGGGCTGGGCGCAGTGGCTCACGCCTGTAATCCCAGCACTTTGGGAGGCCGAGGCAGCGGATCATGAGGTCAAGAGTTCGAGACCATCCTGGCCAATGTGGTGAAACCCTATCTCCACTAAAAATACAAAAATTAGCTGGGCACAGTGGTGTGTGCCTGTAGTCCCAGCTACTCAGGAGGCTGTGGCAGGAGAATCACTTGAACCCAGGAGGTGGAGGTTGCAGTGAGCCGAGATCACACCACTGCACTCCAGCCTGGCAATACTCTGTCTGCAAAAAAAAAAAAAAAAAAAAAAAAGCTTTTTGGAACAGGCAGTGATCAACATGAAGCTGGATTGAGAACTACTGCTGGAGATTTAGAATTGTGCCTCTCCGTGTGTGTTTGGTAAATATAGGAGAACTATTTGTTCGCAACCTGGCAACCCAGGGATGCTTTTCCTCCAAAAGAGGATCCAGCAGCCCTGAGAGAAGGGATACTACAAATGACACACACTCACTTGGAGCCCAGCTTTTATCCTCGCCTGGAGCCTCAAATTGGTTTCTGCTGCATTTCTTGCGCCTGTGGTCACTTTGCCACAAGCAACTAGAAGTTTCCTTTAAAAACAATACATCAGGCATACCATGCCTCTGTTCAAAATCCTCCCAATGGCTCCCCATCTCTCTCAGGAAGATTTAGACTCCCTATGTGGCCCACAAGCCAGGCCACTTCCCTTCATTTCATTCCCACCCCACTTGCTCACAATTCGCCAGCCTCCTGGACTTCTTGGTGTTCACCGAACCTCCCATACTCAGTCCCATTGGCTGTTCCCTCTGCCTGGTACCTTCTTCCCAGATATTCTCACAGCTGGCTCTTCCTCACCCTCCAGGTCACAATGCTCATGCCACCTCAGAGAGGTTTCCCCTGACAACTTAAAGCAGTGAGACCCCCATTGCTATCACAACACTTAATACTGCATGAAATTATTTTATTAGCACCTCCTTCCACTAAGATGTAAGTGCAGGAAGGTAGGCACTTTGTCTTATTCATCACTGAATCCCTAGGACCTCAGAGTTGCATGAGAGTTTGGCCAGCCCCTACTAAGTGGGAAGATAACCACACACGCCCCCTGTGCCAAATTGCCTGCTCTGCCTCAGGAAGAAGAACAAAATGGTTGGAGGGGCATCAGATTTTTTTCCTCCCATCTGTATCTGTAGCTCTCTATTCCCAGGACTCTGCATTTTGCTCTGAAGCCCTAAAACACACCCGCCTTTCTCAACCACACCCAACTCCATCCCTCACCATCACATCTGTGGTTTTTTGCACATAAGCAAAGCAGCAGGGAAACTGGATGTGCTCTTCACGGATGTGGGGGCAGGGCTTTCCCATTTAGCATGGTTTCATAGAATGCTCTTGATGTGTCCTGCAGACACAGGTCCGGGAAGACCCACCAGTTCTCTTTCTCTTGCTCTGTTGCTGCGATTCTGCAATTATTTGCAATGTTATCATGTTTAGCTCTGGCCTGTGAACATGCACGTAAACAGAATGAATTAGAGTAGAACAGAATGTGATTTTCTCCGCTATGTGTAAATTATAAAAATATACATTTTAAAGAAAAATGTACATTGGATAGCCAGATTTTGTTGCTTTAAAAATATTCACAATAGAAAATGAAACTGGGGACTGTAAAAAATGAAGTCTGTTCACATGTCTACCATTTCTTTCATAAGAATTGTGTGTAGGACAGGCCAAGGGCACCATGCATTTTTTCCTCTACCATTTCTGCTGCGGCTAGCTAGAGACACAGTCCTCCTCCATCCTTTACTCACCCTCCCTCCGAACTCACCTCAAACCAATTAGAATTAAGATAAAAAGTTGAGTGGGAAATGAATAGAAAGCCCAGGAAAATGGAATAAGCAAGAAAAGTTAAACAAGTTCTTCCAAATGGCTTGAACAGTCTGGTGGGGACTGTCACCTGTGGTAGACAGAATTTTAAGATGCTCCAAGATTCCCATTCCCTGTGCCCTTCCCTACAGCTTCCTTGATTAGATGACTGTACTGAGTTTCCTGTGACTGCTGTAAAAGAGTACTATGGACTGGGGGACTTCAACAACAGAAATGCATTGTCTCCCAGTTCTGGAGGCTGGAAGTCCAAGATCAAGGTGTAGGCAGGGCTGGTTCCTTCTGAGGTCTCTCTCCTTGGCTTGTAGATGACCATCTTCTCCCTGTGTCTTCTCTTGATCTTCCCTCTGTGTGGCGTTTGTGTCCTAATCACTTTGTTCAAAGACCCCTGTCACACTGGATTAGGGCCCATCCTAATGACCTTGTTTTACCTTAGTTACCACTTTAAAGAGCCTATCTCCATATCTTCAACATACGAATTTTTTAGAGGGGACACAATTTGGTATATAACAGTTATGTTACATGGTGTGCTAGGCAGAATAATGACCTATCAAATATGCTCATCTGATTCCTCAGAACCTGTAAATATGTTACTTGGCAGGGGAGAATTAAGGTTGTAGATGGAATTAAGTCTGCCTCTCAGCTGACTTTAAGACAGGGAGAGTATTATCAGTTTTTGGGGTGGGCCCAGTGTTATTTGTCACAGGCTCTTGTGATTCGCTAAAAGTATGGTGCCCCAAAGATATATTCACTTATTATTTCCTAGAACCTGTGGATATTACCTTATGTAGGAAAAGAATGAGTATTACCTTATATGGGAAAAGTGATGAAGGATGTTGAGAGGGAGTGTTTATCCTGGATTATCTGGATGGATAATTCTTGATAATTTTAAAAATCCTAAATGCTATCACATGCATACTTATAAGAGAGAGCAGAGGGAGTTTGAGACATACCCATGAGAGGAGATAGCCATGTGAAGATGGAGGCAGAGATGGGAGTGAGGCAGCCAAAAGCCAAGGAAGCCTGGGGCCACCAAAAGCTGGAAGAGGCAAGGAAGGATTTTCCCCCAGAGCCTCTCGGGGGAGTGTGGCTCTCTTGATGCCTTGATTTAGGATTTCTGGCCTCTAGAACTGTGAGAGAATACATTTCTATTGTTTTGACCCATTTATGCCAGCAGTTGCAGATTTTTTGTGTGTGAAAAATCAGACCTTGGTGATGACCTTGAGCAGTAGAATATAAATGACTCCTATAAGCTTAGCATTCCAATAGTGAAACACTAGGGATAAATGGGTTAAACCAACAAGTGTGTGATAATTTGTTACGGCTGCCACAAGGAACTAATACGGGTCCTTAAAAGTGGAAGAGGGAAGTTCAGGAGGAAGTCAGAGTGATGTGATGTCACAAGGATTCAACCTGCTATTCCTGGCTTGGCTGATGGAGGAGGAGAGCTGCAAACCAGGGGCTGTGGGCAGCCTCTAAAAGCTGGAATCCCATGATCACAGTTCTCTGGCTAGGTCACCAGCTTCTCAAAACACCAATGACACAATGGTGTGCTGAAGAGTTTGAGAGGGAACCTCATGAAACGGTTCTCAACCCCTACTCCCATTTCTGCCTGGGTGAATTCTAGAGGTCCATGCATTTCCATGCAGTTAGGCACCATGTCAATACATTTTCCTCCCACTCTGCCCAGTGCCTGGCACAGAATAGGTGTCTAAGGCATGTGGTGAATGAATGGATGCCATTCCGTATTATGTCCCTTTTTAGAAATCTTTCTATTTAGTTTCATATTAATATGTGCTCTGTTCTCTTAAGCCTCTAAGGCAGCTAGGCCTGACATGTAGGGGACTACTAGTGGTGAATGACCTCCAGAACTAGGCCCCATCTCTGTCCTCAACACAATGTTTTCTACATAGTGCACATTCTTCATAACTAATATCATTTGACCACACAGTTATTTATATCTCAGAAGTTGATGTCATTTTCATTTTAGAAGATGTATGTTCTTTCTGTTAATGCAGTAGGTTTTACAAGTTTAATCTGTAGCTATTTCAAAATATCAAGTGATCATTTTAATGTTGGTTGTTATCTGTTTCATTTAGCTTTGATTATTACTACTAATAATGACTCTTTATAATAACCTTCATATAATGTTATGATTATCTATAATCCAACCATAGACCATTGGGGTGGCTGTTTTAGGAGGACCCTTCTAGCTAGAAATAACAGATGTTTTGCTTGTCACATTGAACTCAAGGAACAAGCTTCCTGAACTTTGACCACATAATAAAAGACATATAATCATTTGAACAAAGTAAACATTGGTATATTGAGTATTTAATTTTTTTCGTTTTCATTATAAATATGCAATGTGTGTTATAGCAGCCAGAATGTAGGTTTTTGTTTTTTTAAGAAAATGAATAAATAAAAATAAATATGCTTTTTTTTTTTAAGTGCATTTCATGAGATCTTCTCTCTAACTTCTTTGGGATAAAGTGATTATCTTTCATATTCTAAAGAATGTTTAGTGGATTTTCTTAGAAGCTATCAGGCTTTCCCTTGTAAGCTAGCCCAGTGGGCTGTGTTGTACTTCCTAATCCAAAATCTTTGAGTTGTATAAGATTCTAAAAGAAAATGACAGCATTTAAAAAAAAAATAATGTACTTTATATTTTAGAGGAGTTTTAAGTTTATAGCAAAATTAAGCAGAAAGTACAGTTTCCATATGTCCTCCTCACCTGCTCGCACACCCCCAGCCATCCCTGCCATCAACATGAACCTAACACTGACACATCTTTATCACCTAAATTCCATAGTATACATTAGGGTTCATTCTTGGTGGTGTACATTTTTGACAAATGTTTAATCACATGTATCCACCATTATAGTATATCACACAGAATCATTTCACTGCCTTAAAATTCTCCTGTGCTTTACCCATTCATTCCTTCCTCCACCCAAGTCCCTAGCAACCGCTGATCTTTTTACTGTTTACGTAGTTTTGCCTTTTTCCAGAATGTCATATTGTTGGAATCTTACAATATGTAGCCTTTCCAGACTGGCTTCTTTCACTTAGCAATATACATTTAAGCTTTTTCCATGTCTTTTTGTGGCTTAATAGCACATTTATTTTTATTGCTGAATAATATTCCACTGTCTGGATGTACCACAATTTATCCATTCACCTGCTGAAGTGCATCTTGATTGCATCCAAGTTTTGACAATTACGAATAAAGCTAGGATAAGCATTCATGTACCGGTTCTTGTGTGGTCATAAGTTCTTAACTCATTTGGATAAATATCAAGGAGCAAGACTGCTGGATCATATGGTAAGAGTATGTTGAGTTTTATAAGAAACCACCAAACTGTCTTTCAGACTGGCTGTACCATTTGGCATTCCTACCAGCAATGAATGGGAACTCCTCTTGCCTCCATACCCTCACCAGTATTCGGTGCTGTCAGTGTTCTGGATTTTGGACATCCTAATAGGTGTGTAGCAGTATCTCATTGTTGTTTTAATTTATAATTTCCTGATAACATATGATATGGAGTATCTTTTCCTGTGCTTGTTTCCATCTGTATATCTTCTTTAGAGGGGTGTTACAGCACATTTTAATAACAAATATTTTAATCAAGACTTTTAAAAAACTGAGAATCTTCAAATCTTTTAAAAAAGTCATCTTCTTTGTTTTGGTTGCTGTTTCCTGTTACCAGTAATAAGAAACATTTTGTAAAATCTAAAGTCTGAAATGAAATATATGAATCAAAAATGTCTGATGTTTGGGAAGCACATTGATTAAGGAGATGAAACACCTGGCTTCCCATCTCATCTTGCCTCTAAGTGTGTGATCTTTTAGGCAAGTCACTTTCCTTTCTGAATCTTGGTGTCTTCTGTAAAGTAAAGGGAAGGACTAAGATGATTTATAAAGTTCTTGCGGCTCTGAGTTTCTTTTGTTTTTGTATTTTATGTGAGTCGCTAGAGTGACCACTGTCAACATATAAACATCTGAACCCTTTGACTGCCTCATGATACATTTAATATCGTTATCGTGAAAATTTTCCATGTTTCTTGTCCGTGCTGAAATGAAGAGCTTTGAATGAGGCTGAAACCTAGCAACCAGCTCTCCTGAAATATCTCATTGAATTTTTTTGTTTGTAGAGAGTATTAGGAGAGAGTATAGACAGCAAAAATGGCAACGATGCTTCAGCGTTAATTTCATTTGATGACTCACCTATTCCGTCATCCAAAGATGGCATTGATCTAAATTGTGACCTTTTCTTCTATCTCATATCATTAAAATAATGCCAGTAAAAGGGCAGTGACTCACCACTGGAGCAGATTCTTCTTGAGAAAATTAGCAATGCATTGTCATGGAAAACTTGGGCAAAGGGTCTTGTTTTAGCCTCACCTGGTGAGCAAGCAGCATCCTTTGCCCAGCTCATTAAGTGCCTCTTCTATAATATTTCCTGTGGATTCAATCTAGCCTGACTATGTTATTTTGTTAATTCTCTCCCATTTTGGCAGCATTTCAGGCTTTGAATGCACAAAGTAATTTTCCACCAAATCAGTTGTTAATCGTCATTGCTTCCATAGTTGGAAGGGGCTTAGGGAACTTGTTTTGCACTCTGGAACCGTCTTCATAAGTAGTTTACGAAAATAGATTTCCCTATGGACATATATATTAATTGTAGTCTCTACTTGTGGAAGTAGATACTTGGAGTGACAGAAGTGTTGAAGTTACTTTTTTCCACTTACCAAATGAGTACATCACAGGGAAAAAAAAAGACCTAGGAGTTTGGGTCTGAAAAGTATGGCCAGGTAATTATATGCAGTTTGCTTATTATTTCAACATACCCTAGTCTTATTAAATTATATGTCATGGCAATGTTTAATAATAGCTGTCTCTTGTGTTTAGTTTAATCTATACTTCTCTAGCCTACCAAATTCTAGAAGACACTACATGTACTTGAAAACTTGATAAATACCTCACATAATTGGAAGAAACCACCTCAGAATCATCTAGTCTCACTCTTCATTGTACCGATAAGACCCAGAGGGCAGAAGTAGCTTGTTGAGGGTCACACATCAAGTCATGAAAAAGCCAGGATGACAACTTAGTTCTCCAACTCCCAGACCAGCTCTCTTTGTATCTCAGGAGCCCCTTGGCATCAGAGTTCTTGGAGATAATGTTGAGTGTTCACGAGAATGTTAAATATTCTGTCTCATCTGCTTACGAAATGTAGAAAACATTTAGAAACATTGCTATCACAAATGGTCTGACTGTATAAGCCCTTGGATTTAAAGGGAGTAAATTAAAATATTTTAAAACTTTACTTATATGTCCCTTCTTGGTCCTCAGTAAATGAGATGCTTTTAGATTTGTGCTTATAAGTCAGTAAGGTTGATTTCTACAAGATACACAAACAAATTTAATGTTATAACTTAATGGAACACCACATATGGACTTCTGCTGTGGCATGAAGTACTAAGAAAGGCTTTTCCTCAGAGTTGGTAGAAACAAAATCACTAATGAGTGATTAGAATGGATCCTTGGATCCTTCTGCTGAATAAGAAGCCAATTAACACTTTTTGGAGGTAACATTAACTCTTGGATCCCTGGGCTAGGCTACTAGTTATTGTCTGTTCATCCTTTTCATAAATTCATTTCCTGGTAGATATGGATTTTATTTTCTCTAGAAGTTTACATACTTTCACAAGAAGTGTGCTTGAACTAAAGATAAATAAGTTGACTATGTTTCAGAATAGTTCTAAATGAATTTTAAGAAAACTTAGGGCAATACAATAATTGGTTGAATCATCCAACTAAAGTAAAACTTCAGAGGCTATGAATAGCAGTACTTTTACTGGTTTCAATATCTATGGGGAGGAGTTGATTAGATTGAATTCCATCAGTCTCACCCTAGTCTGCGTCATTCTTGAATTCATTTCTCTGGGGCTGATGCTGTAGAGGTCAGACTTTTTATTCATTCATCCAGATATTAATTTGTGAAATATTTAGTGAGTATATTCCATGTGTCATGTGCTGGGGTACAGAGAGGCATGAACGACATGGTTCCTGAACATGAATAGCTCCTGGACTGGAGAGGGAAAATGACAAGTAAGGTACCCCCTTTTTTGAGGGGTTCCAATTGATATATGCAAGTGATAGGCAGATGGGAGTCAATTCTATGGGGAACACACAGGAATCAATTTCCCTAGGATCAGAGGAAGTTCACTAAAAGCTTTATAGGTGAGATGACACTTAGTTGCTTGGAGAAAGTAATGGAGTTGGCAATGGGAGGTAGGGGTGGGGTAGGATCTGGGAAAGGGCATTTCAGGTCCAGAGCAGAGGAGGAGGTGTGATACCAGGGTAGGAAAGGGTGAGAAGGACTGGGATTGGGGAGGTGACAGGACCAGGATACAGAGGACCCTGTGGACGCTGTGCTTGGCCAAAAGGGAAAGAACTTCGAAATGGCCAGAGCAGAGCTGCAAGGACAGAGAGGCCAGGGCAGAAGTGCAGGGCTAAGGGGCAGGAAAGTAGACAACAGGGAGCCAGTGAAAGGTTTTCAGCAGGAGAGGGACACGATCAAACCTGTACTATCAGAAAGCTTCCTTACCAACAGCAAGAAGTGACACTACAAACTGTGCTGCAGTGAACTTTCTCCTTGGGCATGAGGGAAACCATAGAAAAACAACCAACTTCCCTCCCAGGAGAGGAACAATGGGATGAACTATGGCCTACTCATGTGGCTGTTTGCCCTTCATAATTCACAAAAGTGATGCACCAGTTCTTTGTGTTTCAACATGTATAATATTGAGGGAAGAAAAGTAAGTTGAGTGTTTATGTTTAAAAGAGTTATAACTCCTAGTGGTTTTTTTTTTTTTTTTTTTTCCTACTCTGAAGAAATGGAATTATTCATGAGCAAGAACAATGTCATATATGGGTCCATTGTTTTGCAGTTTACAATGTGCTTTCATATCCACTATTTCATTTGACCCTCAACTCTGGGAAATAGGTACAACTGGATTCATCTGCATTTGACAGATGAAAACACTGGGACACAGAGGGGACGGTTAAAGGCTAGACTAGAACTTTGTATCCTCTCCTCCTAGATCAGAACAGGGCTGTCCCTACAGAAGAGCATTGTCTTTAAAGGATGACATGTTTGCTTTTGTTTTTCTTTGACGTATACTCAGCTAAGAGCCCTCTTTGTTTTTTTCTTCTTTAATATTGCATGCAAACTTCACGTTATTTCACATTTTAAAATATCTTTCATTTCTTTTACTATTTTCATACCTAAAAACCAGACAGTAATTTGTGCTGTTCACGTATTTTTTAAACAATTGCATGCAACTGTTTCGATTCATCTTTAAAAGCTTATTTCCACAGCACATAACAAAGTTAATTAAATTGCTTTTTGAAGCAAGGCTGCTTTGTTTCCCACTGCAAGATGACTCATGAGATCTGACTGAGTCTCATTTATATTCCTCCCCAGCAGGTAATTTAAATGTGATTTATACAGAAAGGAAAAAAAAGAAAAAAGAAAACAAATGAAGAAAATTACCCCTTGCTTACGTCTTTAACAAGTTATTCTGGATGTGGAGTTAGATAGGAGAGAGCCGTCATGTTTCTTTTGGTGCCCCAACATTCTTGTTAACAGCGGCATTGAAAACTGGCATCTTTGTGCCCCGGGTTGTATAAATGGTGCAGGGAAGGCGGATTTTGGCTCAACCTGAAGAAACACTGATTCTCTGAGATGCCCAGTGGTGGTACCAGCTGGCTTGGGTGGCATTGAGCTCCCTAATGCATGGGTGTGATTGTCTGACAGAGAAGGTTGCTTGATGGTGTTGGGATGGGGAAGATACCCTAAAGGACTCTTTATTTAGCAATGCATGGGTCCTGGCATATTGAAGGAATAGGAAGGAGCCCAGCCAGCCTGAATGGTGGGAGACTAGGGGAGGGTAAAGTTGGGTAGTAAGGTGTGGCAGGATGATGGAGTTTCCTGAGTAGAAACAACATCCTGAATTAAGTTGTCATTTTGTCAAACATTTTTTATTTTATACTTAGAAACTTCTTGGCAGTTGGGAACCACACAGTAGACAGGCAATGAATGTTTGCTGAATGCACACCTGCAGGATTAGGGACAGGAAGAATGGCTGAATGAATAGACACCAGCATGACAGACAGGGGTGGAAGGAAGAGCCATGGGAGGGATTCAGGATGCCTTTTCATGGATTTGGGAAGGTTGGCTTTGAACTAAGGGAAACTTGGAGCCTGCATTCATTAATGTGAACATTGTGGTTTTGTTTTCTGAGTTGTGTATGGGCCAAGTGAGCATTTCACTGGGGTCTTCTAGTCGAAGTAGGTTTCAGGGGATGTCCAGGTAGCCCTTTTGTTTTATTTTTCCAGAAAGCCATCAAAGTGGATCTACTGAAATATATTGCCATTCCCTTCCTAACTGCCCCATAACCCTGACAGTCTCTTCCAATCCCTGCATCTGCCACTTTTATTTTTTTCCATTTTCAAGGGGCATATCTGATGGAAAAGTATTAAGAAGTATACAGTGTCACAGGTCCCAAAGGATGCTTTTGGCTAATTCTCATAATCACTCTGTCCTTTACAGTCCTCATGGGTGAGTGGAGACAACACCCATGTGTTGCACACGGATTTGTACAAAGGTCAGCCAGATGACACGTGGGAGTTGCTTTGTATGCTGCAAGGGTGAATTCAGGGTGCCTTTATTTGAATTATTAATTCTATTTGCTGATTAATGGTTCTTATTTTAAAATCAATTCTGGAAAAGTCCCCAAACAAAATGAAAATCCTTTCTCAGTGCTAGCATAGTACACTTTTTGAGATGACAGCTTTCACTCAACGGCTACATTCTACAGAAAACAACTGCAATCTAAGAATATGAGCCTCTAATACAACTACCTTTGAGTCTGCACCCATTTCATTACCCTTCCAACCACAGCACAGTTACTTCCCAAGCTGTTTGCTGACAATGCTTATTAACCACAGGCCTGGGAATAGACAGACAGATCCAAGTCACATCACTTTACCAGGCCCGACACTCAGATAGTACAGCAGAAACCTCTTATCATTTCCATTGGTCATTCCTCAAGCAAACTGTAAAAGAAACCCAACATTTTCTGAGTCCACAGAAAATGTTTCTCCTCAAGAAAATGTTCCAAACTTTCCTCCTATCTGTGTCTTCTAGCTGTCAGCCCCTATGCTTTCCTTGCATGTATTTTCTTCTACATAGCTACTGAGTCCCAGGGGGCCTGACATTGGTTCTTCACCTAGTGAATTTGAGAAGTGAACCTCACTGCCCCCCCAAGCCATCGATACATAACTGCTGCTGAGTATTAGGGATTAGCTGCAAAAGTCTCGGGAAGGCCTTCTCATCTTTCTGAATATAACATTCTTTCCTACCAAGTACCTGCAAACAGTAAATAAAAGAATGATTCATAATATAATAACGACTACCCCCTCATTTTTCCTTAATCTTTTATTCATCTCCTTTATGAACTAGGGGCATATGCTAAAAAAGAAGATATTATTGTTCTTCCTGCCTCCATAATAAAAAACAGTAATTATCTGGTGAAATGCATCCCCCTACTCTATAGGGAATGACTGCTTCAGGACTTAACAAAATGAGAAATTATGACATCACTGAACCTACTTTTAAAATTAATATGAAACTCTTGTCACAAAAATATGGATCTTCCCAATGGGGAAAGATATGACTAACATCAAATGAATCAGAAATATGAAAGTGTCAGGCTGTCATTTACCTGAGCAGTTTGTTTTGGTTCTGTACAAAGGCACCTTGGAGGCATTTGGCAATTGGGAAAACAAGACCAAAAATCAAAATCAAAACCAAACAAAAAACAGCTGCTTCCCAAATTCTTATAAGATGGGTGTATGTTCACTGACTTCTTATCAACAAAGCTGGAACCAACAAAGCTGCAGAAGAGATCACATCATCTTAGAGCTTGATGAATCTAGAAGTTTCTCAACTATTGTTTTTTTCTCCTTTTAAAGAGAACCTCTTTTCCTTACAAACTTAATGCAGCATTTTGGGAGACCAAGGTGGGAGGATTGCCTGAGCCCAGGAGTTTGAGATCAGCCTAGGCAACATGGTAAAACCCTGTCTCTACCAAAACAAATAACAAAAATTAGCTGAGTGTGGTGGCACGTGCCTGTAGTTCCAGCTACTTGGGAGGCTTGAGCTCTGGAGGCAGAGGTTGCAGTGAGCTGAGATTTTGCCACTACACTCTAGCCTGGGTGACAGAGCATGAGCCTGTCACAAAAACAAAACAAAACAAAAAAATCCCACAGGTTGTTACGGGAAAGTTTAGTGAGCACGGCTACCCTGGCTGAAATGCAAGCACACATGCCTGTTTGTGTATATGTGCGTGCACGCACATGTGTATTGGGGGTTCAGGGATACTGTCTCACACCCACCAATCCCACCAGCAACCCCTGAGTCCCTTTCTGGGAAGCTCATCACCTTGAGGAGCTTGGAAAAAAGATTAGTGCATTGCAAACTCACCTGGTAAAGGAGGGCATGGAGCTTCTCAGCTGGCCCAGGAGAGGCCTGAGTCAGCTGGCCAAACCAGAACTACAGTTGGGCTGGGCCTTCCAAGCCAGGCCCATGCACCCCAAGGTGGGCTCCCAAGCTGGCCATTGAAGGGTATTGCTATCATTAGCTAGCTTCACATTTCTGATGTTAAAAACTTCCCTGCTCTGATGTATGTGGACCCAGTCAGAATTGAATCCTAGGCATGAATAATCAGTGGTCCTTCTGTCTTTGATTAATTTAGTGACATTTATTCTAGAAAGGAAGCTTAGATTCTTGTAACATCCCTCCTCATTAATAATAAATTTTCAATTTTGTAATATAAACATAATTCAAGACCTGATTAAAATGTCCCACATTTTTTTCAGTAAGAAAAAAGCATTTATAACTTGATTAAATTGCTCGCAACTGTTTGGAATGGAGAAGCTTTGACAGAGCTGGGCAGTCATATTTCAGAGCCTGTGTATATGGCATTATCTACTCTGTTTGTATGGGTGGTGATAATGGAGCCAGCTGGGATACTGGATCACGTGCTATTTTCAGTGCATATCTGAGACATTAATTCAATTTGGTTGATCTCTCCTTCAACTCAAGTGCTTGGCCTGCCATCATTTAATTGATGAAACCTGGGACAGAACTAAAGGCTATCAAAATAAAGCTCAGATTAACTTTGCTGGCCAGTCTACTGTCTTGAAACTAAACTACAGAATGAATAACATACCACCAGTTCAGTTCTCTGGCTAAGAGAACCACTATAGGTGCTGTGCAATGGGCTCCCCCAGTTCTGGAGCCATTGCAAAGGAAGGTGCCAGGGTCTGGGCCAGGAGCACAGCTGACCTACCCCACACCATCTGCAATGGCCTCCTCTTTCCAGATCAGCCGTGCAGTCATAATGGAACCCAACCCCACATACCATCTGACTTGGCTCTAGGTAAGCAGTGCTATTCACTTCAGTTCAACAAATTACACCAAGTGTCTGTTTTTGACCAGGCTCTGTACATGGCAGCAGGGACCTGGAGATGGATAAGCATGGCACTATGTGTGTCTAGTGAGGGGCGGAAGGACAGAGGCATAGATTGACAGGCTAATACCACTGGAAAAGTACACCAAAGGAGGGATGGACAAGGTGCTTTGGGGGCATAAGAAGAAAGCTGCTAGTTGGGCTCGGTGGCTCACACCTATAATCTCAGCACTTTGGGAGTCCGAGGCGAGTGGGTCACTTGAGCTCAGGAGCTTGAGACCAGCCTGGGCAATGTGGTGAAACCCTATCTCTACAAAAAGTACGAAAATTAGCCGGGCATGGTTGCACGCACCTGTAGTCCCAGCTACTCAGGAGGCTGAGGTATGAGGACCACTTGAGCCCGGGAGGCGGAGATTGC